>NW_021604576.1:9326782-9355342 GCF_004785775.1 Grammomys surdaster | reverse complement strand
CTCTCTCTCTCTCTCTCTCTCTCTCTCTCTCTCTCTCTCTCTCTCTCTTTGTGTGTGTGTGTGTGCGTGCGCATCTATGTATGTGTTTCTTGTCTGGATTTTCTGATGTGGTATTTTTTATCATTAGTTTATGTATTTATTTACATCTCAAACATGGTGCCCCTCCCTCCTGTCCTCCAAGTTTCACCCCCTACCACTCCCCTTTTCCATTCCCCAATTCCTGGTACCCCATTCCTGGATATCACCCTGCCCAAGTCACAGCAGGACTAAGTTTATCATCTCCCACAGAGGCCAGACAAGGTAGCCCACCTAAAGGAAAATGGTCTAAAGACATACAACAGAACAGAGACAGTCCCAATTCCAGGTGTTAGGGTACTGACACAAAGACCAAGCAGGACATCTGCTACATACATGCATGCTCTTTAGTTGGTGGTTCAGTCTCTGTGAGCCCCATAGACACCAGGTTAGTTGGCTCTGTAAGTATTTTTGTCTTTGTCTCCTCTAGCTCCCTCAATCATTGCACAAAAGCTTCTACAAAACTTCTTGAGCTCTGCCTACTATTTGGTTGTGGGTCTCTTTATCTATTTCCATTAGCTTCTGGATGACAATTATGCTAGCTACCTGTCTTCAAGCACATAAGAGTATAATTAATAGTGTCAGGAGTTTACTCTCTTCCCTAAGGTGGGTCTCAAGTTGATCCAGTCATTGGTTGGTCATTCCCTCAATCCCTGATCCAACATTATGCATGCACAACTTGTACAATGCACAAATTTGGGTTGGAGGTTTTGTAGTTGGGTTGTTGTCCCTCTCCCTCTACTGGAAATCATGCCTAACTACAAAACATGGCCACTTCAGGCTCCATATTCTGTATTGCTAGGAGTATTAGTTAGAGTAACCATCATATCCCAAGAGCCTTCCCACTCCCAGGTCTATGGAAAGTCCCATAGATGTTTCTTCACTGATTTCCTGTCCCTCTTCCAGCCTTCCAACACCCCCAAACATTCTTTCCCCATAAACGATCCTCAACTGCACTACCTACCCAACCTCCTCTTCCACACAACTCCATCTCTCCATCTACTTCAATTATCTGTTTTATTTCCCCTCTGTCTGAGATTCAAGCATCCTCCGTTGGGCCATTCTTGTTACTTAGCTTTGGATCTGTGAATTCTAGCATGGTTATCCTGTACTTTATGACCAATACTTGCTTATAATTGATTACAATGTCATATATGTATTGCTGGGTCTGGGTTACCTCACTCAGGATGATATTCTCTGTACCATCTATTTGCCTAAAAATTTCATGATGCCCTTGTTTTTAGTAACTGAATATTACATCCATTGTGTAGATGTACCATACTTTCTTTATCTATTCTTCAGTTGAGGGTTGTTTCCAGTTTCTGGTGATTACAAATAAAGCTGCTATGAACATAGTGACAGAAGTGTCCTTGTTGTCTTATAGATCATCTTTTAGGGATATGCCCAGAAGTGGTATAGTGTCTTCAGGTAGAAATATTCCCAAATTTTCTGAGAAACCACCATATTGATTTTCAAAGTGGTTGTACAAGTTTGCACTCCCTTCAGCAATGGAGTAGTGTTCCCCTTGCTTTACATCCTGGCCAGCATGTGCTGACCATTGTGTTTTTGATCTTAGTCATTCTGACTAATATAAGAGTCATTTTAACTGCATTTCCCTGATGACTTGGTATGTTGAACATTAATTTAAGTGCTTCTCAATTATTGGAGATTCCTCTCTTGAGAATTTTCTATATAGCTCTATACCACAGTTTTGAATTGGGTTCTTTGGTTTGTCCATGTCTAGTTTCTTGTATTCTTTACAAATTTTGGATATTAATATTTTTCTTATGTAGAGTTAGTGAAGATAATGTCCAATTCTGTAGGCTATTTTGTCCAATTGATAGCTTCCTTTGCCTTATGGGAGGTTTTCACTTTCATAAGGTTCTGTTTATTAATTGTTTACCTTAGTGTTTGAGCTGTTAGTATTCTGTTCACGATGTTGTCTCCTGCACCAATGCATTTAAGATTCCTCCCCACTTTTTTCTCTATTAGGTTTAGTGTATCTGGTTTTATGTTGAGATCTTTGATCCACTTGAACTTGTGTTTTGTGCAGGATGATAAATAGATAAATAGATAAAAATTTGCATTTGTCTACATGCAGACATCCAGTTAGACCAGTACCATTTGTTTAAGATACTTTCTTTTTTTCCTTTGTATGGTTTTTGTTTCTTTGTCAAAAGTAAGTGCCCATAGGTGTGGGTGTTTATTTCTTCATCTTCAATTCTATTTCACTGATCAACCTGACTGCATCATAACAGTACCGTATGGTTTTTATCACTATTGCTCTGTAGTACAGCTTGAAATCAGGGATGATGATACCTCCAAATAGAATTTCTTTTATTTTACAGGATTGTTTTAACTATCCTAGTCTCCTTTTCTCAATTATGAAGTTTAGAATAGCTTTTTCAAGGTCTGTAAAGAACTGTGATGGAATGTATGGAAATAGTATTCGATTTGTAGTTTTCTTTTTTTCTTAACATTGCTATTTATATTATGTTAATTCTACCAGTCTATGAGTATGGGAAATCTTTCCAGCTTCTGATATCTTCTTTGATTTCATTTTTCAGAGACTTGACATTCTTGTCATACAGGTCATTCACTTGCTTAGTTAGAGTTACACCAAGATATTTTATATTGATTGTGGCTATTGGAAAGGGTGTTGTTTTCCTGATTTTTTGCTCAGAGCATTTATCTTTTGTAGAAAGGAGAGCTATTGAATTTTTAAAAATAATTTAATTTTGTGTCCAGTCATTTTGATGAAGGACTTTTTCAGCTTTAGGACTTCGCTGGTAAAATTTTGGGGGTGATCTATGTATAGAATTGTATCACCTACAAATAGAGATGCTTTTACTTCTTCCTTTCCAACTTGTAGCTCCTTGATCTCCTTTATCTTATTGTTATCTTATTAGTCTAGCTAGAACTTCAAGGACTATATTGAATAAATACGGAGAAAGTGGACAGTCTATTCTTTACTTGATTTTAGTGAAATTGATTTAAGTTTCTCTCCCTTTAATTTGATGTGGCTATGTGCTTTGTTGTACACTGTTTACTTGCTTTATTGTCTTCAGTATGTCATTTTTATCTCTGATCTCTTCAAGACTTTTATAATGAAGGGTTGTTGGATTTTGTCAAAGGGTTTTCAACATCTAATGAGATGAACACTTTTTTTTTTTCAGTTTGTTTATATGGTGGATTGCACTGATGAATTTTCATATGTTGAACCATCCCTGCATCCCTGGGATGAAGGTTACTTGATCATGGTGGATGGTAAAAGGCCCAGGCTGCTGAACTTCTCTGCCCTCAATGGCAGCAACCTTTAGGCTCATAGGGTTTGACCTTTGTGTTTGTACCCTGCATGTAGCACCACTGTCCTAAGCTCTCCATTGCTCATCATAGCAAGCAATGCACAGTGTAGCAACAACAGTTTCATGTTGGGAATTGCTGTTGGGCCCAAGACTGACCCTATCCCACAGTGGCATATGGTTCTGCAGAACTCCAAGTGCTCCAGCAGCTCATAGATGGAGTACTCATTGGCTAGACTGACTCAAAACACTGGAACTGGGTCTATATGACAGCCCAGTTGCCAAGCATTCTGCCTCATTCAGACCTTGAAACTATTTTCATTAAAGGAAAAATAATTCATTTCACCTGAAGAGACAAATAAAAGTTGTAGATAGCAGTAAGGTCAGGCAGATTTAGAGATGAAGATATTCAAAGTTCCTTTCAAACCTAGGTTTGATTCATTAGTAAATTCAAATCACTTAGTAATAATAATTGGAAGGATGAAGAAGACAAAAAAGTGGGTGGAGAAGGGTATGAAGATGTAGCAGTTTATACTGACTGATGACCTCTACAGACTTTGAAGATGAAGGTCAATTTAGCTCTGATTCCGACTCTATGCACCTTCTATCTTCTATTGTTCAGCTTTCAGTAATATAAACAATGGTATCAATTCTGATTGTAACCATTTTCCATCATGTCTTCAAATGACCTTTCCTGTAACATCCCTTGAGAGACACAGAGTTTTCACAGTACGTGGTCCACAGCTGATGAAGAGCTGTGGGGTGCTGGGCTGGGAGAAACAGATGGGAACCTGGTTGAGTGAGTCTTGAACCCCAGACCATTATCTGGATGGCAGGTGTTTGGCTTTTGCCCCCAGGCCCTGGTTCTTTTCATTCAGCTTCTGCCCTCCACAGTCTCTCCCAAAGAGAAGTGTGTGACCATCAGTCATGAGGAACTCATGCTGAACCTCAGGCTCTCCTATACTTAGATAAGGTATCTCCAAACTCTCAGACCAAGCCAATAGACGTTATCTACTGCCAGACCCTAACCCACCCTGAAACTGTATATAAGGGCTCTATTCTGGAGAAGTAAGGTGGCGTTCGAGAATCATCCTGGTGTCCGAGAGTCTCTGTCGCAAGAGACCAAGCAGCAACAGCGGAGACTCAGGCAGAGGCAGCAGTGGGGGCAGGCGATCTCTCCTCTCTGCTCGAGCTCTGTACCCTTTGGCCCAGACCTTTCACACCAGGCCTAGCCAGAGACGACCCGACAGTGGAGACGCAGGCAGAGGCAGCGGCAGAGACTGTAGCAGACCCTCCCTGCTCTCACTCTGTCCTCAGCCGGGAGATCATCGTGGGACACCCTCTGGAACCAGGGATCCACAAATAGCTATATTCTTTTCTTCATGACGTCTTAGTGGTTGTTCCTACTAACACACTGAGATTCTCAGAATGAGAAAGATGGAAAATAAAAGCAACTAAGCATCATAGCTATTATTCAATGGTTTAAGTAGTAGCTTAGAGCTCATGAAATGTCAGTTATGGCCTCCCTTTTCAGTTTACTGGGCAATTCTATCACAGGATATTCCCAATATCTTCCTGTTTCTAAGGCGATATATGTGTCTTCTAGATATTACAATGGGAGCCCTCCATTGCTGTATGCTCATACACAATGAAGTACTGACTACACAATATATTTAAACATTATCTTGAATTAACTTCTAACTCATTAACAAAAAATTAAGTACTAATCATTGTATTGTTTATTTTAGTGGATTAAAAACTAAGATAAAAGTGGTGATGCAGCCTAAGGCCAGTTTCAAACCACTTAATTAAATGTAACTCTCCTCCTAAGCATCAAATAGGTAATTTGGCATCCTGAAGTAGCCAATCCATCACCTTAAATGCAAATTTCAACAGACAATGTCTTACACATTTGACCCACTCTCTACAAGGGTCTTCATATGCAGCTGGAATGGCATCTGCTTACCACTGTCGTCATTTTCTAAAAGCTTTTGTGAAACAAAGAACTGATATGATGCTCTCTCAGATCCTGTACAAAGTGAAGTAATGACCAATTTCCTGACCTTTAAGAGGCCTTCAGACCAAGCCCAAGAATTCTAAAGCAGACTGATGTAAAGGATGTTCAAGTAGCTGAATAAGCTTTAAATCATTGCATAAATTAAGTGGATGGTAAAAGCAGAGATTTCTACATGGGCAGATGAGAAATGGAAGAGAGGCAAGCAAGAGTTCTGTCAGTGTCCTGTGCATTTGACCAAGTGGAAATGTCAGATGTGCAGAGTGAGCAAGCAAATAAAAAATAACCGGATTTTACTTTTCAACCCGTCTATGGGCCTCTGTATTAAGCAGTATGATGATGATTGGCAGATGGACAGGAAGCATGGTAGTCATTTGTATTCTTTAAAAAAGGAAATAGAAATGTATTTTTGCATTTATTCAATGAAAAATATAACTTTATAAACTTCCCTAATTATACAGAAAAGTTGATGTAAAATAGTCTACACTAAAAATGAAAGGATAGAAAGAACGAAAAAGAAAGAAAGGAAGAAAGGAAAAAAGAAAGAGGAAGAAATAGAGAAAGAGAAAGCCTTTAAAATAACGGAAAGACATATGAGCTACCGAATTTTACTAAGCAGCCGGTGTGAAAGGGACTTATTTAATGAAGCTTGTTTTAAATTGTCCATCTCTTGTAAGGATGTATGCACTTCTCAGAGTCCTTCTGTGACTGGGTTTTGTTTTTGTGAACATAGTGAATAGGATTTAAACTTCTTAGCTTTATTTTTTCTTTTCAAAAACTACAAACGCAATCAGTTGGAGTAGAATCCATTCATTTGGCCCCTGCTTTCTGAATGCAAGAAAGAAGCTACTTTTCCTCCCCGTCGTTTTATTCCAGCTGAGCACAGTGCAGCAAACATCTCATGCTGAAATCAGTGCCTTTTAAAAACTTCAAGGGGCTGGAAAGCTCCGAAGCTGCTCAGAGGTGAAGTGGCTCCAAGAGATCAGCTTCCTTCAAGGCACCCTGTTTGTACTTCCCTCTGCTGCAAAGGATCTCAGTCCTTTATCCAAAGCATCATTACAAAAGTTCTCTCTCTATGAATGCCAGACCAGGGCAGCTCTCCTTTTGGGCACTACAGCACGGCTCTCCATTGCACTCACTGAAAAGAAGCTCGGCCACTAGCTAAAATCTACTACTAGATCAAGAGAGACTAGTTCCTTACAGTTGGAGAGAGTTAATTGATCTCCCCTCTCCAAGTGCCCCTAACAGTCTCGCCTGCCTCCACTGATAGGGGCTTCTGCTTTTGTCCAAGGGTTATAAAATGCCAAGGAAGGAAGCATCTTACCACCACAGAACTGCCCAGTTGAGTTCAGAATGTGTGAGAGGAAAGATCTTCCAGCCACACTTTTAAACTTTCACAATGAAAATCCCAAACACCGCCCTCCCCAATTTATTCCTCCAAAAGGCTCGAGTTTTTATGCCATACTTTACTTCTCTAAAACCAGAGATAGATTTTTTTAACAGCCTTTCAGAAGACAAATGTAAAATAAAATTTATAGAAAGTACTTTACATTTGTAATGGAAAGTAATTGTGAAACAGCTGACTAATTTCCTATGAGATGTGTCTGATAACATTCTGATCACAGTCTGTTCAGACGGTCTTCTAAAATAAGCTCCAGTGCTGTATAATTTGGTCATGTTGTTGTTGTTGTTTACTTTCCATGCTCATGAGGAATCACTTCAGTTCTGTAGATGCTCATACACTGTTGGGAATTCCTATAAAAAAAAGTCTGTGCCTTTTAAAGTTCATTTGGTTTTAGGATGCCCAACTCCTATGATTTTTCTGCTTGCTACTATAAGGAATCACATTAATTCTTATCACTGATTAAAGTATCATAAAGTACTCATGGCTTCCTGATGAAGTAATTGCTTCCTCGTTTCTTTCATCCTTACAGCAGTCACACGTCCTGGTGGGGTTTACGGAGCTGGAATCTTCCTCCTGGATTTCTTCCTGCTGTCGAGATGCTCTCTCCATTGACCTACACAACCACATACAAATATTGTTTTTAACAACTTTGGAAATATAAACAAACAATGAGGTGTATTTGATTTTGGGAGGAGTAGGCCATTGCTAATGCTCAAATACCAAGCCTAAAACAATGAGAATATACTAATAGGAGGCTCCCTTAATTTTCTCAGTTTAATTAACATCAACTCTCTTCTATTAAGTGGTTTATCTTTCACCTTGTCTCATACTTAATATTTCAATAGTAAATATTTTTATTGAAAGTAGATGGTTTTCACTGAAGGAAAGAGAAGTTAAATTCACTTATTAGTCAAATGGGTAGTTTTTGAGGTAAAAATGCATTTAAGGATTATATTCTGTCAAAAGTGAGGGGAACAACACAGAGGGAATAGTTGTGTGTTGAGTATCTGTGCAGTCCTTACCTTAAGTAAATTAAGCATAACTTACAAAGTTGGACACAAAAGGAAAACGTCTCAGTTTGTCTTACAGTCTTAAAGTGAGAAGCAATTGGCTGTCATGGAACAGAGGATGCTTCATATTGATAGACCAGAACCAAACGCAGGCATAGCCCCATGCACTTTGGTGACTGTGGAATTAGTACAATGTCAAACTGGAGCTTTTATACTTTCCAAACACATGCCTAATTGAATTACACAATGCATTTGTGTCATCAAAGCAGCTCACACATGACACTCTATGACAAATAGGTTTGCATTTAAGTAAAAATTAAGATTTTCCTTCATTTATTACTTCCAAGACTCAAACTTCTTCATTTCTGGCTAAGAGGACTTGAGAATGTGTGTTCAAAAATATATGCAAAACATTCACATATTTCTGCTTTGGCATGCAGCAGGCCCAACCTTGACTTGACACCTGGTGTCACACAAACAGAGGTCCTGGGCCCCCAGGAATCAGAAGGAAAGGAGGTCATCTTTTCCTGTAATAAAGAACCCCTTGCTTAAGAATTAGAGAAACAAGAAAAGGACTAGATATTTCTCTCTTCCAGCACCTCCAATGGACTTTCTTAAAGCAACACCCACGGCTTGTATGGAGATAGCAGATTATGAATGCTGTTGACCACTCAGTGCTTTAACAAAATGTGTTCAGCTCCCTTACATTCTTTCAAATCTTGAGCTAAATGTTGGAGAGATCTTTTAAGCTGATTGGAACAGATCAGCTCTTTTATAGTTTATAATCTAATAGGTCATACACACACTATGAAAATATACAAATAAATGCCCCCTATAATATCAAAGCATGAGAAAATAATGGTGCTGAGAAAAAAAAAGAAGATACTGAGAAATAAACCAGATTTTATCCATTCAGCTTGATGGAGGTAATACATATTGCTCAGGACTCTAGAATTAATGTTCTTCCCCGAGTAACCATTTTGTAACTCTGCTTCAAGGATGTAATATGTAAGGTCTTGTCTTAGTTCGGGTTTCTATTACTCTGATAAAACATGTAAACAAAAGCAACTTGAAGAGGACACTTTTATTTTATCTTACAGCTTGCAATCTATCATTCAGGGAAGTAAGAACAAAGAACCCAGAGGTAGGAACTGATGCAGAGGCCCATGGAGGAATGCCGCTTATTAGCTTGTTCTACATGGCCTCTTCAACTTGCATCCCAGAGATAGTACTCCCTCCTGTGAGCTGGGCCTACTTCCATAAATCATAATCAAGAAAATGTTCCACAGGAGTGATTGCCCACAGGCCAATCTGGTGAAAATACTTTCTTAAGA
Source organism: Grammomys surdaster (assembly GCF_004785775.1). Taxonomy (NCBI): domain Eukaryota; kingdom Metazoa; phylum Chordata; class Mammalia; order Rodentia; family Muridae; genus Grammomys; species Grammomys surdaster. Next base: position 9,346,202 of record NW_021604576.1, on the reverse strand, counting down.
GATTCTCTTCATCCCAAATGATGCTGGCTACTAGGAAATATAGATTTAAATAGCCCCTCTTTGCTTACCTCTCTAGCATCATATTTTAACTCAACTTGCTTCATTCTGCCTTCCATGAGATACTGAATTTCTTCTATTTGCCCGCAGAATGCTATACCAATATCCTATACCTTAACATCTTCCAGAGCATCCATGTCTTTTTCCACTTCTTCCTGCAACTAGAGACACTTTCTAATCCTCCGCGACTCACCTAAGATGTTAGTATATGGTCACTAACATATGCAACTAAAAGAGACATGAGAAGTTCTGAAGCTGTTTCCTAGAAATGAGTGATATGAGTAACAGACACTGCCATGTGGACTCTAGCCAGTTGCATGAATAACGTTTGTCCTCAGGTGGGGAGCTGACTAGGAAGTGTATTCAAGAAGTGTTGCAGCCACTAATTGGAACTTGCCTATTGAATCTTAAACTCAGGCTACAGTTTGAAGAGTTAAGGTGGAAAATGTTGTAGGAATAATTATTTCCAGAAATTATAAATGATAAATAAGATTGAATAAATTATATGTAACCATAATATGAAGGATAGATAGCTAAAGCATTCTACTTTAGAGAAGTTCAGTCCCTTAAATTAATTCTCCTGCTGCTCCTACAAATTCTCCTGAAGAGCATAATGTAGGACTAGTTTGTTTGTTTTTTCTCTGTTTTCAGGGACCAAACTATTAAGACTATTTGATAGAATTAAAATATATGTAAATTTAGGCAACAAGATTTCATGGGTTTAGCTTCCATATCTTATCTAGAAGACACATCTCTTGGCACGTTTTCTTGTTCTCAGGATTTAGGTGTAGAGTTTTGTAGGTGAACCAACAAGAGCTAGGCACCTCACAGTCAGTTATTGTCTGCATTATTATCACTTACTATAATGGTCTCTACCGAAAAGAAAGGGTATCTTTTATGAGGGGGGAGAGCTACATTTATACATGTAATTTCATGCAATTTTGACACCAGTTAACATCTCATTGTATATGGGGAAATACTATGGACTCTCACCCCTAGATTAAGCAATTAATGACAACTAAGAAGGGGAGAATTAGTCTTCCCCAAGGAAGAAACCTTTATTTGATTATCCAATAACAGTAGCCATCATTGTGTGTATGTGTGTGTGTATAATGGATTAATAAAATTCTATTTATATATTTTATCTCTATGTGTGTAGCAATAATAATTTTTAAATATCATGCATTTTAGAAGCAGTATGTTGGGGAGAAACATAAGAAGTGTTGTAGGAAAGAAAGGAAGGGGGAAATTATATAAAATTTCAATTAAAGAATAAAAATTTCAAAAATATAGAAGAAATTTAAGAAAACCAAATAAAGGCTCTCAAACAGAATATGGTGTCCAAAGAGACTTCAGTAATCCTCTATCCTAGATCCCTAAAGAGCATCAGAAACCCACTAAAAAGATTTGTGTCTCACCCCTGACCGTTAAATAATTTTTAAGACTGGGCTGAGCCAATGGATGGTTCAGTGAGTAAATTATTTGATATGCAGGAATGAAGATCTGAATTCAGATGCTCAGAGGCCATATGAAAGCCAAGCACAGCAACACATCAGCAACCATAGTGTTAGAGAATGTGGACAGAAACAGCTTGATAGCCAGTCTAGACATGGTTGTAAGCTCTAAAATCAACAAGGGACTTTTGTCTTAAAGGATAAGATCTACAGTGAGATTTTATGACATATAATGTCATCTCTGGCCTCCACTCTTAAATGCATAGGTGAGTGTACCTGCACACATGCACACTATATAACACACACAATATATAAACCATACAGATATTTACACACATATATGTATGACTAAAAATATTTCCTAAAACTGAGATCTTATTAGTACATCAACTCATACTATAAAATTTTCTCTTTATACAGAGACAAAATATGTCCTGCCTGACATCAACAAATAGGGCCAGTTTTGCCCTCAGAGCAGTATCATCCCTGCTCCATACAGCAGTTTACCTGTTTATGTTTCTTATATACTTTTTTTCTTTAGGAGATAAAGTCTATTTAATGTGGATTTTTTCCTGAAATATTTAGAGCCATCCTACAGAATCTGATTGAAGATTTAGATCTTGAGGGTTGAGAGTAGCTAAGAAGAGAGGAATGGGTCTCAAACGCTGCTCCACAAGGAACAGAAATTCAAATATTCATCAGTTACTATGGATGATGTCCTGTGGCACAGTTAATACATGCTCTATTCAACAGCAGTGAGCTAATGCAGTTACCTGGCAGCATCGCAGTTCCAAAAAGGCTGCCTTGCTTCTCATTGACTATTGATGACTGCAGCCCTGGGGGGAAGAAGAACATTCATAAACATCAATCAAGGCAGGAGGCGCCTTCTAGTCTCTTTTAAAAGAGATAATGTATGTGAGAGTTCTTTTTCAACTGTAAAGCAGTAACAGATGTACAGAATTTTTACCATTGTTTTAAAAGAAGAGTTGAAATAACGTTACTGCTATTGATATTTCAGTTTGTCACGCTTTCTTCTCAGTTTTTACCTAACAAGGGGACTTTGTGTCCAGTTGTTCTGTACAGACATTCAAAGCAATTGGTTTTAATACTCATATTTATGACATTTATTTATTAGCTACAACTTTTCAAAAATAATTATTTCCTGTATTTTGGTGATTATAATATAATTATATGATTGTCCCTTCTTTTCTCCTCTAAGCATAAAGGACCTCCCCATTTGCTCCCTTCCAAATTCATGACCTTTCTTTAATTATTGCTACTAACATGTAATTATATTATGTAAATTACATAAATACAGTCTCACCAGCCTATATAATATTATTTGTATGTGTATATTTTTAAACCTGACCATTTGATATATGATAACCAATTGGTATGTACTTCACAGGTGATGACTGTTTCTCCCATTCTGAGCACTACTAAGTTGCCTGTACATTTTTGTCTAGGGTTTAGATCTTGAGAACTTCCCCCTGTTATGATTTAAGTAACAGATGCCACAAAGTTAAACCATGCTATAGATCTTACATAAGAGGTTTATTGAGGAACTACAGTATGCAGAGGCTGCCTGTGAGCAACAGTAGGAAGGAAGGAGTATGGGCAGAGGAGGCACTGGCTTTTTACAATGGGATAAAACTCTTGGTTTCAGTGGAAATGTGTAGCATCTTTGCTATACATATCCAGCTGTTGCTAGGACCCTGAAGGCAGACCTGTAGAAATACATGATTGCTTACACACCATCCTAGGGAACAAATTTGTTTTTATATGGTGAGATTCAGGCTTGCAAGTTTCCTGGGCAGGGTAAACTTCTATCTCCAAGTTTTTAAAAGTAATTTTCATTGGTATTTCTTCAATATGTGTTTTTTTAAAGAAACATAAGGATTATAATGAGGTATAGACAGAATTATCTTAAATTTACATAAACACTTAATAAAGAGAAAGCTCTACTGCTTTAAAGCCACTAATGTATGTTAGAGGTTATTGGGAGTTGGATTTATATTATCTTAATCCATCCTCATAAACAACCCTCATACCATTTTAAGGATGAGAAAACACTGGAAAACTGTCCTGAGGCTTGAAAGCTAATAACTGGTCCCTCTCATTTGTCTGTATCTAGAAGGATGGATAGTTGAAACATATGGATGAAAGGCAAGACACCAGTCATACAAACACTTACTTTCATACAATATGCTTCCACAAAATGGAAATGATGTTGGTATATACTTTAATGGTGTCTGTTTAGTTACTTTTCATCTTGTTCTGACAAAAGTAACTTAAGAAAAGAAGGTTTTATTCAGGTTCCAAAGATTGAGAGGAAACAGAAGAAACAACAACAGCAGCATGGTGGCTGGGTTGAGGGGTTTTTCATGTTGTATCTACAATCAGTAAACAACAAGAAATGAATCCCTGAGATCAGCAAGTTCTCCCCTCCTCCCTTTTTGTGTGTTTTTTTAATTGGATATTTTATTTACATTTGAGATGTTATCCCCTTACAATATCTACCCTGCACCCCACCCAGAAACCCCTGTCCCAACCCCCCTCCTCCTGCTTCTATGAGGATGTGCCCCCACCTACCCTATCCCGACTCCTAACTCCCCACCCACAAATTCCCCCCACTGGTCTTCCAGCCTTCATGAGACCAAGGATCTCCTTTCCCACATATGCCTGACAAGGCCATCCTCCCCTACATATACACCTGGAGCCATGGGTCCCTCCCTATGTGCTCCCAAGTTGGTGGTTTAGACCCTGGGGGCTCTGGTTGGTTGATATTGTTGCTTTCCTCATGGGGCCACAAACCTTTTCAGCTCCTTGAGTCTTCTCTCTAACTCTTCCATTGGGAATCCCATGATCAGTTCAAGGGTTAGCTGTGAACATCTGCCTCTGAATATATCAGTCTCTGGCAAACCTCTAAGGAGACAGCTATATCAGGCTCCTGTCAGCATGCACTTCCTGTCATCCACATCAGCATCTACCTTTGGTGACTGCACATGGGTGGCTACCCAGGTAGAATGGTCTCCAGGGGGCCCCTCCTTCAGTTTCTGTCCCACACTTTGTCTCCATATTTGCTTCCATGATTATTTTGTTGCTCCTTCTAAGAAGGAACGAAGCACCCACATTTGGTTTTCAGTCTTCATGAGCTTCATGTGGTCTGTGAGTTGACTTTTGAGTATTTCAAGCTTCTGGGCTAATATCCAATTATTAGTGAGTGAATACCATGCGTATTCTTTTGTAATTGGGTTGCCTCACTCAGGATGATATTTTCTAGTTCCATCCATTTACATAAGAATTTCTCAAATTCATTGTTTTTAAAAGCTGAGTACCAAATTTGGTAAATGTACCAAATTTTTTATCCATTCTTCTGTTGAAAGACATCTGGGTTCATTCTAGCTTCTGGCTATAATAAATAAGGCTGCTATGAACATAGTGGAGCATATGTCCCTGTTATATGTTGGAACATCTTCTGAATATATGCCCAGGAGTGGTATAGCTGGGTCCTCAGGTAATGTAATGTCCAATTTTCTGAGGAACCACCAGACTGATTTCCAGACTGGTTGCAACATCTTGCAATCCCACCAACAATGGAGGTGTGTTCCTCTTTCTCTACATCCTAGCCAGCATCTACTATGACCTGAGTTTTTGACTTTAGCCATTTTTACTGGTGTGAGGTAGAATCTCAGGGTTGTTTTGATTTGCATTTCCCTGATGACTAAGGATGTTGAAGACTTCTTTAGGTGCTTCTCGACCATTCAAGTTTCCTCAGTTGAGAATTCGTTGTTTAGCTCTGTACCACATTTTTAATAGTGTAATTTGGTTGTCTGGACTCTAATTTCTTGAGTCCGTTGTATATATTGGATATTAGCTGTCTATCAGATGTGGGATTGGTAAAGATCTTTTCTCAATCTGTTGGTTGCCATTTTGTCCTATTGACAGTGTTCTTTGCCTTACAGAAACTTTGCAGTTATTTGAGGTCCCATTTGTCAATTCTTGATCTTAGAGCATAAGTCATTGGTGTTCTGTTCAGGAACTTTTCCCCTGTGCCCAAGTATTAGAGATTCTTCCCCACCTTCTCTTCTATTTGTTTCAGTGTATCCGGTTTTATGTGGACGTCCTTTATACACTTGGACTTGAGCTTTGTACAAGGAGATAAGAATGGATCGATTTGCATTCGTCTACATGTTGTCCTCCAGTTGAACCAGCACCATTTGTTGAAAATGTGTTCTTTTTCCACTGAACACTTTTAGCTCCTTTGTCAAAGATCAAGTGACCGTAGGTGTGTGGGTTCATTTCTGGGTCTTCAATTCTATTCCACTGATTTTTCTGCCTGTCTCTGTACCAATACCATGCAGTTTTAAAACACTATTGCTCTGGAGTACAGCTTGAGGAGCCTGGGAGCACTTAGGGAGGGATCCGTGGCTCCAGCTATATATGTAAGAGAGGATGGTCCTGTCAGGTATAGATGAGAGAGGAGATCCTTGGTCCCATGAAGGCTGGATGCCATGTGTGGAGGAATTCAAGGGTGGGGAGGGGTGAGTGGGGGTGTAGGTGGGGGCACATCTTCATAGAAGCAGGAGGAGGGGAGATTGAATAGGGTGTTCCTGGGCAGGAGGGGGGGAATGGGGTAAGGGGAGAATATATGAAATGTAAATAAAATATCCAATAAAATAAATAAATAGATAGATAAATAAAATATTAGCATTAGATATATGTATTTTTCTATACTCAACACTCATGTGACAGTGAAAAAAGTGAGTCATAGGACAGCTCTAGGTTCATAGGAGTTTTAGTATCCAATGAAGAGTTGAAGAGTGATAGACACACCATTCTACAGAACTGCAAGCATATCTTGTACCAGGAGAGCAGCACTGAGGCAGTTGGCCCTTATTGAGGAGTTGTTTTGCAGCAGACATGATGCTATAATCTTAGCATGTAATCTATTCTGGGCCACAAAACAACCCTGAAGATTACTTATTATCTTTTGTTGATTCAGAAACAGAAATGTGGAGATTGTGTGGAAGAGTCACTGGGTCTTGAAAATCAGTGTTTATTGTCAGTTTCCTTTATGAAGAGAAAATGAAAATGCTAAGAGGTGAGGAGAAACTCTTACTGTCAGAGCATCTCGTAAGTCAAGACATGACCCTAGCAAACCTTGTACACTGAAACCTTTCCCTCAATATTTTGAAAAGTAACTTTTTGAAAAGTCGTTATAGACACCACAGTAAGCTAAAATAAAGTCATTAGGATAAACTGATACCAGCATTGCCATACCCATGCAAACACAAAAGCCAATAGACGACAAAGATATGCCAGCTAGCCTATACAAACTTCGAGAGTACGTGTACATATTTATACTCACAGCTCTTGAAATAACCTACCCAAATAACACGTTTCCTGAGAAGTAAGATAACAACCCTCCATTGTCCAAGTTACCTACACTGAGCTCCCCGCTTTATAACAGGCCTAGCAAATTAAAGTAGGGTCCAAGCATGTGGATTTCACTACATTCTATAGAGTAGTCATCTAGAAAAATTGCATACCATACTAACTAGTATCATATAGAAAAGGCAATTTTAAATTTCCAGTTATTTGACAACTCAATGGATAAACAAAACCATTATTAAAAATAAAATTATAATTTTAAATTAAATTATAATCAACTAATATAATTGAAATATAGTCAATATACATCATCTTCTAATAATTGTGCTTTTTACATCTATTATGTCTGCATGGTGGAAATACTACCTGTGCCACCTTTTTCCAAATTGGATAATAGGGGACACAACTTGTTAACTTAAAACCAACCCCAGTAGGATAATTTACACCATGGAAATCAGCAAATGCTACAAATATGGTCTTTGATACCCCTGGAGAACTGGATATTAAATACAGTTCAGCGCAGTTTAACCTGGAAAGACTGACTGCTCATCTAACACAGCATATGCTCTTTCTCATTGACTTCAGAAATGTTTTCATGATGACTCCCACATATTGCTGGTTCATTTGACTTCCTTTTGACTCAGGGACCACCACGTGAATTTGGCCTTTATTTTCAACTTTCTCAGTAAGGCCAGCTTTGTCCTGATTAAGCCAGAATGCATGTATTTTGGCAATTCAGTGTGATTAATGATTGCTAAAGAAATGATCATCAAAACATTTGATCATACTGCCATTTAACTTCAATAACAGATAGCTTGAGTGAAAGATAGTATTTATGAATTACAAGATAATAGATTTTTCTCCAGAAGTTCTGAACACAACTCCTCTGTGTCCCAAATTCTCTTCTGCTAAGATGGACTCCTAATTAATCTTCTTGCTAAGCTCATAAGATTGTATGAAGTTCAATCCCTGTGAAAGCATTTGGAAAATAAGTTGTGCATATGACAGATAATATTATGATTAAAGGAATCTTCAAATTTTCTAAGGCATATCTGTGCATATTTCCAACAAATTAGATAAATGATTGTGATAGTATGCATTGGAAATTAGTATAAAAATAAAAAGTATTATACTAGAAAATATTTATTTTCTGCTATGTATAACTGATTCATTTTCACAGTGGCTTGAGATGATCTTATTACATGTCATATGCATATAATTGTTAAATAATAATGTAGATATAAGCCAGTGAAAACATTGTATAGTTGTAGCACCATTGAAATATAACTAGTTAGATGCTGAGAACAAGCGTCATGGTAATTATATTTGCCATTAAATGATAACATCCAGTTGGTATCTAATCTTCACCCTACAAATAAGCGTGAAATACTGCAAATACACTCTAATTACATGGCTGTTTGTCTTCTGTAAAAGTAATAATATGAACTACTAGAAGTGTTACAAATTCCAATGTAGAATTTTATTCTGACTAATGAAAGATGCTAGGTGAAACTTATGTCTTAATATCTTCCTGATTTCTATCCTCGGTAGCAATAATGTGACTACTTAGTTCCAGATGTCAAATATTCAATTGCAACATTATTACCATTATTGACATTGTTGTTACATGATGATATTTGGCCTGATATTATACTGAAGCCTGTATAAGTTATAATTGGAAATTGAAGCAAAATATATATTTGTCTGACAGAATTGAAACAAAGCTACTAATTTATCTACTTCAAGCCTGTGTCAGATAACTTTATCATTTCAACTCTCTGCTCAGACATGTATTTGAAATCATAATTTTGCAGTTATTTTAGACAGAAAATAAAATGTATCTTTTAATTGAACTTTCATGTTTGAGCATTCAGATATTCAGGACTTGGTACAGTGACTACAAAGAGATTTTATTATATGTTGACTGGGTGTAATGACAGTAAATATAATTTTGTTCAATGTGTTTTGATTATAGACACCCTACTCATTCAATCTTTCCTAGATTCACCCCCTTCCCCATCCACTCAACTTGTGATATTATTTTATTTTCTGTGTATATCTTGTTGTTTTGTTATCTATGAAGAGTATTTTGTGCTACCCAAATGTTCTTAGATATGTAGTTAGAGGTTGACTATTCAATGCATAGTGGCTGACTTACCAAAGGAATAATTCTTAAAAGAAACTAGCTCTCCCTATCCTAGCAGCTAGCAACTGTCAATACATAGTTTACACAACAGAGTGTCATGCAGCTATTAAAAATAAAATTATGAAATGGAGGAGGAAAAAGGACTCATCTTGACTAAAGTAGTCCAGACCTGAAAAGAAAAATATTGTGTTAGCTTTTAAACATTTAATGGGCACATTAGAAAAACAATACCCACAGAGGTTAGTTATCAAGTAAAGAGCTGAGCAGGGATAAACCAGAAGATCTATTCATGGAGAGCAGCCAATAGCACTGCCAATAGCCAAGGCATGTTGGGTGTGTGCATAACTCCTTCAGTCAACAACTCAAATATATGCAGCCCATTTCTGTCACTGGAGGTTTCACTTGCAAAAAATGTCTAGCTCAGGAGTTGTCTCTCCTAATATTTGGTGAACCTGTTTATATTTCACATATGTATATGTTAGGAAGCTTCTACAGTAGAAGCTTTTCATAGGATCCCCTCAATTGCCCTCAGTATTAGTTGTACCAACCCATATCTTCTTGTTTATCCCATTCATCCATGCCTATCTCTATACCCATCCTCATCCCCATCCCTATCTCCATTTAATTCTCCATCTGCATCCCTCCATCTCTCTTTCTTGCTATACATACCCATTCCTTGAGATCTTCCCCTTCCCCCTGCACAGCAAAGCCCTACTGCTGAAAACAACATTTACATATTTTCAGATTTCATTGAACACAGAGTTGGGCTTTAATCCCTATTGACTACTGTTCATGTAACTGGAACATATTTTACATGCTACCAGAGGAGAAGGGTAACCATCAACCCACCTCTGAACCCATTCTACAATGGTGACCTATCTACAAGATATTCTATTGTAAAAGTGGCACAAACTCTGTGGAAATAGCTAGCCACTTTGTGATTGAATTTATGGCCTATTCTATGAAATGGGGTCCATTGTTGAAACTACTCTGGTAACCAAGAACCTTAGACTGGATAAGCCATGAACATTGGAAAATCCCAGATACTACAATTCTGCCAAAAAAATCACAATAGTATATCTCCTAAGAATATTTTTCTATGTCCATATCTTAGTGCCTTTCTCAGCTACCATCAGAGAAGCTTCCTCTTTCAGCAGATGGAAACAAATACAGAGACCTACAACTGGACAGCATTCAGTGAATTAGAGGTTTCAGAAAAACTCAGTCAAAATTGGGATGCCTTCAACAAAATCTTCCACTCAGGGATCAGAGAGTTATTTATCTATACAGAAGATGAGGTGGAAAATTGTAAAAGCCAGAAGCTGTGTATGACTGCCCCTCAGAGGAATGGTGTCTCACAGATATAACATTACTGGCAGACATAAACTCACAGAGACTGATGAAGCATCCACAGAGCATGTACAAGTGCAAATAGATGGGTCATAGCACTGAAATGAGGATGTAGATGTGGCTTTTACACCTAACCAAAAAGCTATCTTCAATTGATACCTGCATGCAAAGGAAGAGTTTGTTTTATTCAGTAGAGTCTTATTGGGTATATTAATCAAACTTGAGGGTAGGTCCTACAACAAGCAGTAGATAGCCAACATAAAATGAACTTAATAGTATTTGTGTAACTTTTGTCTCATATTGCTTTGCTTGGTCACTTTTTTTTCTTTTGTCTGACTGATCTTTTGTTTCTATGTTATGGTTTCCTACTTTGTGTTTTTATGGTGTGTGTGTCTGTGTGTGTGTGTGTGTGTGTGTGTGTGTGTTACATTTCTTAGGGGAATAATGATGGACTATGCAACAAAATTCCCAATGCCAAGTGCAGGGAATTTTTCTTCTAGTTATTTGTCAGAAGAGTCAAAGAAACTCTCAATATAAACTACTGCCATTGCTCTTGGTTTCCTTGAGAAACTGAAGGTAAGACCACATTGTTTTCCCTGATTTTAGTGGGAATGCTTCAAGTTTCTCTCCATTTAATTTGATGTTGGCTGTTGTAGGACCATAAAAGGGCAGCATGGTTTCTGGTCAAGCATCAACTAGAAATCACCAGAGACCCCAGGTGACTCTAAAGGACAACATGCATTTCACCATGCTCCCAGACTCTAGGCTCCTGACAGGAGGCCACAGACCTCCATCTATCTATACCTGAAAGGCATGTAGGACAATGCCCACTAGCCCCTCCACGGGGAGAGGTGTGACTACAGGCTGAGGAGCCTCAGGACAGATCTCCATATTAAGACGATACCTAAAGGCCAGAGGGGTATAGCCAATTAAACATTCCTTCCTAGACCCTCCTCCTTGCAAAAGGTATTTAACCTCAGACCAGCCCCGAAAATACCAGGATATAGTTTTCATCTATTTTCAACTATGACAATAAATGTCCTGAGATTATGAACTATTTTTCTTTTTTAGGACCCGCCATGGGAAACAGTAGAGCAGGTCTTAATCTAAGAACTTTCTGTGTACCCAGTCACGGAGACCACTAGCCACCCAAACCAAGTAAGCAAGCAGAGTCAGCCATGACCCAGCCAAGTGAGTCGCTGCAACCAAGAACTCTCATCCCCATGGAATGCAGCCAGAGTTTCTCTCCCTCCCCATTTTTGGTTGTGCGCAAGCTCCTATGTCCCTACTTTGTTCTTGTCCCTTCCACCTGAGAACCAGCCTATTCCTGGCTGCCTTTTGGACCCCCTCAATCCAAGAGCTCTGGCTCACCATGGGACATCTGACTGTGTTCCCCGCCCCTGAGCAGAGTCTTGTGGCTTTGCAGAGCCTGATGTCCACCCCGTGCCAGCGTGAAGTGAACACAGTCAATTTCCCACAACTCTGTCCCCACGAGAGGCCCCTAGCCACATGGTGAGACTGGGTTGGGGAGGGACCCAAACATCAACCAAACAAGACCCACGTACACTACAACCCAACAGACTCTTGGTTTCCTGTATGTTGCTTTTATTATGTTTAAGTATGCGCTTTGAGTTACTGATCTCTCCAAGACTTTTAACATGAAGCAGTGTTGGATTTTGTAGCAGAGGAATGTCTTGTCAGGCCTTAGAGGGAGGGGATGTGCTTGGTCCTGTGGAGGCTTGATGCCCTAAAGAATGGAAATGCTAGAGGGATGAGGTGGGAGTGGGTGGGTAGGGAGCACACTCTTAGAGGCAAAGGGGAGGGGAAATGGAGTGGAAGGCATGTGGAGGCAGAACTGGGAAGGGAGACAACATATGAAATGTAAAAAACTAAAATAATTAATTAAAAAGCCCATATTATTGAAGGTACTTCATATTTCAGACACAGGACTTGAAGAAATCAAGCTGGAATTGACCTAGTAGTCTCCTCCTAAAGAATGGTTTTCGTGCTATCTAAATATGTTTTGCAAGCTGTCAAGAATGAAAAACAATCAACAGTCATATCCAGCTATAAAGCCTATGAATCACAACAATTACCAGCATGACAAGATATCCAGTGAGGTACAATAGAGGCACTTATAGCTATAGCATACCAAACAGCTGAACTGAACACCTGCTCAATAGAAAGGAATTCAATCTTGGTACAGTAAACTAGCCCACTACCCATGGCTGGTGAGGTCATGGACCTTACCAAAGAACCCACTATTGCCACTTACCTCAAACAGTATAATTCTTAACTGCATTCTAAATATATATTCTTATAACCACAGGAAAGTGTGGTTCCCTCTTTTCACAGGAGGTACAGTCTATTACAGAAAGCCACTAGTGCCAAAAATACAGGAATGACTGACTGTGTACTGTCCAACCCCAACTTACATATCTACAACACATCTTCTACCCCTAAGGCTCAGAAAACATTACAGAAGAGAGGCTGGAACATTGTTAAGAACCACAGGACAAAGATGTCCACTATGAGATAGTATCTTCTTTATATTACAGGTAAGCTGCATACATGGCATCTCAAAAATATAGTTCCCTAAATCAGACTTCCATAATGAACACTGGTTGATATGCCATTGAGAATGGGGGAAATACCAAAATGTTCTACTCATAGATAAAGAAATATAGGTTAGCAATGGCTGCTAAGAAAAAGGAAAATCATTCTTCTCCAGACACAAGCCCCATAATAGATGATCTTGTCCCAAGTGGTCAGCCCAAATTGAGAGCTGTCTTTAACATGGAAAAATGGTAGCATTTCCCCTCCTTCTGATAGGCCAGGGCAGCCTTCTTGGGATCTGGATAATGAGAAGGTCCCAGGGTACCCAGGAGGAGAGGTTTAAGTATTGTTCATTTTTTAGGATGACCTAAACACATACAAATATGAGCAATACCAAATGCACTCAGCAAATGGTGAAATAGTGTGTGTGTGTGTGTGTGTGTGTGTGTGTGTGTGTGTGTGTGTGTGAAAGAGAGACAGAGAGAGTGGGTGTATGCAACTAAGGAGGATTTATGAATTTGGAAGAGGAGGGGGTAATGTGGGAAGAGTTTAAGGAACTAGACAAAGAGATAGAAATGATATAAAACAGTATTCAAAATTTAAGGTTAAGTAAGTAAACCTGACTTTTTCTTGGAGGATGTGAGCATGAATAAATTAAATCTGGAAATTGTTGGACACAGAACTAAGGAAGTACCTATCACAAAGTCTTCCACATACCAAGTTTGTGAATGGAGATGTGGTTCCCTTGATCTTCACTCAGATTTTCTCACCGAATAACCTTCCTTTGCTGGGAGATAATATGAGGTGCACGTGTTGTTAGCTGTTCTCATTGACTTTTCCAGACCTGAATGGCTGAGAGAAGCAGAGTGGGGATGATCTGTCCCTGAAACACAATGTAAAGGAATAGAACTTCAAGCAGAATAAAATATACATAACCAATTTTGAAAACAAATTGTTTTCTGCATTTATTTTTATTAAATCACTTCTCTATCTTCTCTATTATGCTATAAATAGATATAAAAATCTTAGGTAGATTTTTAAAAGTATTCTGTTTTATGAATGATACAAAAATGAAAATGAAACTTTAAAAACGAGGGAACAAATGACATATTTCTCATGTCATTTCTCATTTTCTCCACATCTCATTAAAGATTTATTAAAAAGAGTAGGAAAAATAACATACCAAGATGTGTTCTTTTCAAAATTACTCATGTTCTTAATCCCTTTCCCCATCTCTCTCTGCTCCTCTCTCTCCCTCTCTCTTTCTCCATCTCTCCTGTCCCATTAATTCTCTGCCACCCTTTACCTATCATTTCCTCTCCCAGAAATAGCTACACACTGATACCTTCTTTGGTTTTCTAGGTGTTCTCTATTTATGCTTTGGTTTGACTCACAATACATCCTAGCTCCTACTCACCTCCCGGGAGTATCACTTACTGTTACTTATACATTTACTGATTTCAGAATTTACAGGTGTAAACTTTGCTCTGTGTTTTATTTGTGTATTCCTTCACTCTCACATTTATCATCATTTTTTGCTTGTGCAAGTGTCCATTTGTCTTTCTTCCCTTTAGTTTCTGCTGCATGGTCCCCAGATAGAAAATGAAATATTAGGTTTGTCAAGTGCATATCATAGTTTAAATGCCTGAAGATGATGGGTTAAACAGACCAATCAATGAAACAAGGCTTCAGTGCATCACAGAGATGCCATGGGATGTTCCTTTGACTCCTTAAGACCTAACAAGTCAATAACCTATTAATATCATATTCTGCTAGTCACCTTCATACAATTCACATGTGACATTTTAAAACAAAACTTCTTAGCTTATGATGAATTAAGTAAGAAAGTGTTTATAGCAAATCCAAACTAAACCTTAGACTATATATAAATAGAAAAAGTGAGGAAAATAATGAAAACTAAAAGATTATTGACTGCTCTCCATTTTTGAGCAGTGAATAATTATTTTAGTTTTAGCATGATAACACATGTAAGGCTCAAAGACTTAAATATTCGTTATACAGAAGTCAGAATCAACATATTTTAGTATTCCAAATGAAAGCATTTTTGTTATTATTTCAATGTAAAATATTAGGAGATCAAAATTACTAGTCTAAATACTAAAAACAACATATAGAGAAGCATTGTTTATGTTTTACAAAGGAAAATTGATTGTTTTATTGTTGACTAGTAGGTGATTGATGTGTTTATAAAGACATTTATGTTGCAAAATTACTAACTAATAATCAAATGATTTGGTTTATGAGTCATGCATCTTGCATACACTTACATACTTGCTGCTATTTTTGAAGGTTAAGATAAGAGGAAAAACATACTAAAATATTTAAATCCATAAGAATACCATCAATCCATTCAGTAATTCTCAACTGGCATTTACATCCTTACTTTACATCAAGTGCTAACTAATGCTTCTGCCAGCCTAGTTTAGGGCTGTCAATCTGAAGGTAACATGTGTCCTGTAATAACAGAGTGCCCTGTCAGCCTCTACCTAATGTTCCAAAACAAGAGTAGATGTCATTGTCAAAGTCCAGTTCTGTGGTCTGACTTGGCAATGGTATTTATTTTCCATATGTGAAAATGGAGGCATTAACCCCTAATTTTGTGAGTTTTATTAATGGTAAATAAAGCATGGTGTTATAATAAATGCAAAACACATTTTTAATGAATGGGGACAGTGTAGGCATCTAATGTTAAAAATATTAAAGATAATTTTTTTAAAAAAGCATAGTAAATGCAATCTAAAAACAAAAGAAAGAAAGAAAGAAAGAAAGAAAGAAAGAAAGAAAGAAAGAGAGAAAGAGAGAAAGAAAGAAAGAGTGTGTGTGTGTGTGTGTGTGTGTGTGTGAGAGAGAGAGAGAGAGAGAGAGAGAGAGAGAGAGAGAGGAAAAAAGAAAGTGAGCTGAATGTAAATTAGGAAGGAAGCCAGTAAGCAGCCAGAGTTCTTCTGTAGGCTCTGCTTCAGTCCTGCTCTAACTGTCCTCAATGATAATGGTGACCTGGAAATGTAAGCCAAATAAACCCTTGCTTCTCCCATCAAAAAAAGCATCTTATAATTTGAAAAAATAGGTGATTCAACTCATTCAAGCCATTCAAGAACTCTAGTTATAATTTGTTCAAGTGTTCTTATCTCCAAAATATTCTTTGATCTGGTTTAATTCTTATCACTGTGATAAAATATCTTGTTAAAAAGTGAGTTATGAGTTTCTGTTATTGTGACAGACCCCTGACCAAAAGAAACTTGGGCAGAAAATAATTTGCTTAAGCTTACAGCACATAGCACATCATGAAGAAAACTCAGTGAAGGAACTGGAGGCTTGAACCTGGAGTACAAAATTGAAGTAGAGGCCATGGATTAATACTACTTATTGGATTGCTTTCCATGGCTTGCTTATATTGTTTATTTTTGTTTTTGTTTTTAGTTTTCTTTTTTTTTTATAAAGCAGAACTACCAACCCAAGCATAACACTACTTACAGTGGTTGGCCCCTCCAACATTAATCAAGAAAATGCTCCTCAAACTTGCTTATAGGCCAATCTGGTAGAAGCATTTTCTCAACTATGATTCCCTTTTCCTAGTTGATCCTGTCCAGTATTAGTTAAACAAACAAAAAAGCTAACAAAAAAACTAAACAATACAGGAACAAAATGTTTATTTGTCATATAAATTCCAGTTTGTAATTTTTTGCAATAAGAAAATTATAGCAAAAAGATTTAAGGTCACATCACATTCACAGTCAAGAGAAGAAAGGATTAACCACCACAATCATGTGTTCAGTTGTTCAGCTTTTATTTCTCCAGGTTCACACTGTTTGGAAACACTATTTTGTATAGAACAGTGCCAACACCAAGAGTGCATTGGGTTTCTCCTCGTTCATTAACTTATTTACCATCCCCGGCAGTCATGCTCATAGGTCCACTCAATGTGGATAGTCCCTCTTCAAGATTCTTCCGAATTGATTCTAGCCAATCATTCATGTATTCTAAGCTAATCTACCTATCTTACCACAGAGCTATCCATTAAACTGGAAATACATAATTATTAAAGCAACCAAAGCTCAGCGTTTCTATTCTTATGTGTTGGCACTATTAGCCATACCAACACTGTAGAATAAAAATAAAAGATCATTTCCCAGACTTGGTGATAACAAAGGGACAAGCCATGGGGATATGAGTCATCTGTGGGGAAGCACTGTGGCTTGAGATAAACAAGTTGAGGTCATGAAAGGTACAATTGCCCAAAGTGTAAGATGTGCAGTCCCTTTTCACCACATGTACATTTCAACTTTCTGAGTCAGCATTTGACCCAGCCCCTTGAAGTACTACCATTTCTCTATTTAAAGCACAGCTCTCAATTTGGGCTATGTCTTAGAATCCCCTGGACAAATTTTTAATCCCTGAAGCTCAGGCAATAAGCCAGAATTATCATATCAGCACCTCAGGAAGAAGGTGAGTGTATTTGCTATGAATTCCAAATATAGATATTCTGCTCATACATCTGGCTTTGTAACTCTCACACTTCTAATAAAAAAGTCAGATACCATTCAGTTGATTTTCTTCCCATTAGTCTGCCTAGAACCAGAATCCTTTCTACAATGGTTTAGATATTTGAAATATTAGAGCATTTTTTAATTTGTTTTTTCCACATAACAGAGTTAAACAAACTTAGCAACTTAAAACAGCATCATGATGATCATAGCTGTGTATCTCTGAAGTCTGAGTACATCATAAATGGGTCTTCTACTGAGGTTCTCACTAGGATAAAATCAACATGGCAGCTGTTCACATCTTCCATGATCTTAGTTATGGTGAGATCCAATTTATAGCTCCTTTAGGGTTTTGGTAAAAATTGATGTTTCTAGTCATTGGACCATAGTCCTTGGCTAACTTAGCCATGGAACTGGTATCAGATTCTAGAAGCTGAACTGCACAGTCTAGGTACTTGGTCTTCTATCTATTTCCACACATACGTCAGAAAGGAGCCAGTCCCTATGATTCATCTAATAGGAACAGCCTTGCTTGGATAACCTGCCTTTTGATTAAGTCAAAATCCACTCATTAGTAATTAATTCTTGACAGAGCTATCTACCATGTACACTGCTGTCTGGCAACACTCAAAAGGATAACATCGAACTTCTACATCAAAAAATAGAAGCCTCAAAATCTCAAAGAATTCTGTCTGCTAAGATCTCTCTAGTTACAAAAAAAAAAAAAAAAAAAAAAAAAAACCACTACTCACCAAAGCACATGTCACACTGTGTTGTTCCTATTTCTCTTCATATCTTTCACTCCCCAGTGAAACATACCAGCTGGTGACCAGGCCAGATTCATATTTGTCTTCTTCTCAAAACAAAATCTAAGCCTAGAATAGATCCCAGTATTCTATCAAGGACTTTCTAAATATTCATGCAATAAAGCATAATATTGGATTAAAGTTTGATCAAAATAGTCTTAAGAAAGATGCAACTAAGTCAATAATTTCAAAAATTAAAAAAGGCAACTTCAAAAGTAAGCTAATAAACAAAACAGTATATTTTACTTTGAAGATTTTTAATTAATTTTATTGTTTATAAAACCATTGTTGTTCTTAATTATGTGTGATGTTTTTCATATTTTATTGTCTTTAAACCTAAAGACGCCATTTGGCATCCTTATTTTGATAGTTTGGGATGTTAGCTTTTCCTTTATTGACCCAAATACCAAATACATCATTCATATGGTTTACAATAAACATGTAAATCAACAGTAATTAGTCGATCTTATTATAATCATAAGATTGACTTCTAATATATGTCTTTTGTCTTGATAGTGTTTAGCACGGTGAAGAATGGAAACTTTGGCACTTACATTAGAATTCTAGCAGACTTACTTCTCGATTTTAAACAGTTTATGTACCTTTATTCTCCTCGGTGCACTCCTGAACTGAATATAGCAATAGGTTTGAGATGTATATGGAAGAAACTGGAGGAACTGAAAGGAATATGTCTCTTGAAGGACTCATGATAGATAAATATTAATGGATGAATAAAATTGTAACTGTTCATTGTGTTTCAATTTTATCAAACACTGAAGGATGGAAGAGGAAAAATAAATGTGCATATGTTTATTGGAACTAACTGAACAAACATCTATATATCCGCAACTTTAATCTAGTCTGAATTACAAACAAAATTTCAGATTTAGAGATTGTTCTGCAGTACCTCTGACAAAATCTAGAAGTCAGGAGAACAACAAAAAGCTAGCTGAAACTAACTAGACTTACATATTAAGAATTATTTTTAATTGTATTGACACTATAAAAAATACTTTCTATATCTCTAGAAAACACTTCGAATAAATATATGATGTTAGATAACCCATATATGTTCCTTGAATTTTCTGTGAACTACATTTAAAAGATTAAAAGAAATAAATGAGATTAATTTCATAATTTATTATATTTTTAGTT
>NW_021604576.1:9304896-9326772 GCF_004785775.1 Grammomys surdaster | reverse complement strand
AAAAGAAATAAATGAGATTAATTTCATAATTTATTATATTTTTAGTTTATTTTTATTATTACATTTCAAATGTTTTACTAATGTCCCCCTTCACATGCCCTCCATCTTATAACCCCTCCCCTTTGCCTCTAAGATTGTGCCCATCCACCCAAGCACTCCCACCTCACCTCTCTAGCAACCTCCTTCACTGGGGCAACAAGCCTCCATAGGGCCAGGTGCCTCCCCTCCCACTGATGCCAGTTAAAGCAGTCCTCTGCTTCATATGTAGCTGGAGCCATGGACCGACCCATGTATATGCTTTGGTTGGTAGTTTCACTACTAGAAGCTCCTAGGATCTGGTTAGTTGATATTGTTGTACTTCCCATTGGGTTACAATCCCCTTCAGCTCCTTCAGCTCTTCCCCTAACTCTTCCATTTGGGGTCCCTAAACTCAGTCCAGTGGTTTGGAGTGAGTGTCTGCATCTGCTGCCAGAGCTTCTCATAGGACAGTTATACCAGCCTCCTGTTTTCAAGCATGTGGAATCAAAAATAGTGTCTGGGTTTGGTATCTGTGGATGGGACGAATTCCAAGGTAGGTCGGTCTCTGGATGGCCTTTTCTTCAGTCTCTGCTCCATTTTTTTGTTCCTGTGTTTCCTTTAGACAGGCATGATTCTGGGTTAAAGATTTTGAGATGGGCAAATGGCCTCATCTCTCAACTAAGGGCCATATATATCAAATGGAGGTGGACTCTTCAGGTCCTATCTCCTGCTGGGTATTTCAGCTTATGTCATCCCCATAGGGTCCTGGGAGTCTCTTGCATCCCTGGAGTTTGGGACTTCTAGTGGTCCCCCTCCCGGCTACATATTTATATTCATTCTTCTGGGCCTCTGCACTTCTCTACTGTCTCATAACACATGTTGGCATGGGAAAAATTTTCCCAAACAGAACATCAATGGCTCAGCTCTAAGATCAACAATTGACAAATAGGACCTAATGAAACAGAAAAGCTTCTATAAGGCAAGGGACGTCATCAATAAGACAGAATGACAACCTACAGATTGGGAAAAAAATCTATATCTGATAACGGGCTAATATCCAAAGTCTACAAAGAACTCAAGAAGTTACACTCCAGAAAATAACCCAATATGAACATGGAATACAGTCTGATAGTTGGCTCCAAATACCTGCATCTGCATTAGTCAGTTCCTGGCTGGACCTCCCAAGGAACCACCACACTTGGTTCCTATCAGCAAATTCCTCTTGAGCATGGCAACAGTGCTGGGTTTGGCGTCTGCAGACATGTATCCCCAGGTGGGGCCGTTCCGGTTGGCCTTTCCTTCAGTCTCTGCTCCATCTTTTGTCCCTCTTCTTCCTCTGGACAGGAACATTTCTGGGTTAAAAAACTTTGAGATGGGTAGGTGGCCCCATCCCTAGACCCGGGGCCATGCTTATCTACTGGAGGTGGTCTTCACAGGTTCTATCTCCCCCAACTATCAAACTGAACTCAGGGAACCTGCTGGTGTAGCTGGCAGAAGGATTGGAAGAACAACATAGGCTGGCCTGACTACCCAGTTCTCCCAAAGTCTAGACCACCAACAAAGGAGTGTACCTGGAGGGATCCATGGCTCCAGATACATACGTAGCAGAGGATAGCCTTGCCTGACAACAATGGGAGGGAAGGCCCTTGGTCCCAGGGAGGTTAAAGCCCCAGAGTAGGAGGATTCTCGAGTTTTGGGATATGAGAGTGTGGGTAGGTGGGAGAGCACTCTCATACAGGCAAAGGGAGTGGGGAGGGCAAATGTGGAATGGAGGATTGGTGGAGGGGGTAACTGGGAAGTGAGACATCTTTTGAGATGTAAAGGAATGGAATAATTAATAAAAAATAAATAAAAGTAAATGGAGTACAGAGCTAAACAAATAAATCTCAACTGAGGAATTTTAAATGGTAGAGAAGAAACTAAAGAAATGTTCAACATCCTTAGTCATCAGGGAAATGCAAATCAAAATGTCTCTGAGATTCCACATTACATTAATCAGAATGGCTAAGATCAAAACTCAGGTGACAGCAGATGCTGGGGAGGATGTGGAGAAAGAAGAATACTCCTCCAATGCTGGGGATTATTGCAAGCTGGTACAACAACTTTGGAAATTAATCTGGCGCTTACTCAGAAAATTGGAAATAGTGCTACCTGAAGCCCCATAGAATATACCACTATTGGGCATATACCCAAAACATGCTCCAATATGTAACAAGGACATGACACGTGTTCCACTAGATTCAAATTTTATACAATGCAATGAGTTCACAATATTATTTTAAAATATCAAAAAATGATGACATTATATGTTTTTACACTAAGTGTTCAATTTAGTACATGTTTTATAATTACGGTATAGCTTAATTTGATCTAGCCAAACTCTTGATGCATCGCAACATGACTGGTCTAGAGGGATATATTTATATGGATATTATTCAGTGCATATGGTTGCATTTCAAAGGCCCTCCAAACACAAGAGAAACAGAAGTCATATTTTTCCTTCATACAAGTGAAAAATGATTTCACTTGTCTATCCAAAGTTCATGCCAGATCCCTTCTGCTGATTTGAGTAATGTCCTAATATTTTGTAATCTTCTCTTCCACCTAACTTGCTCCCTGCTTTTCTTTTCCTCCTTTATTTTTCTCTCCTTCCTATTTGCCCTCCAATTACACTAGGTTTGTTTGACTTATAATTAGTAACTTTTTTAAAGAAAAAGTCAAATAAATTAAGGTCTTCCCAAAAATTACACTTCTGTTAAAACCAAAGTATCATTTTGAGAAAGGATATGGTTCTTAAATCTTAGATTTGAGCAACTGCCTGAATGCAGGCAAGAGTGATGAGAAAAGCAAAGCAAAGACAGATGTGGGGCCACAGCTCAGAGCTATTATTTTTTTCAGATATGTTCAACTGGAGGGAGTCATGCAGGCAATATCTTCTTTTATTTTTTATTGGATACTTTATTATTTATATTTCAAATGTTATCCCCTTTCCTGGTATCCCTTCCAGAAACCCGCTATTCCCATCCTCCCTCCACCTGCTTCCATGAGGGTGCTCCCCCACTCCCCAACCACTCCTACCTCCTCACCCTGAGATTCCCCACCACTGGGGCATCGATTATTTCCAGGAACAAGGGTCTCTCCTCATATTGATGTCCTACAGGGCCATCTTCTGCTAATGTCTTCTTCTATTATGGAAATATATATTAATATATAATATTAATTATTAATTATAATATATTAATTAATATATCAATATATAATTAAATATATTAATATATATTTTATATATATATAACTTTTATCAGTGGAAAAAAGAGAATTGTTTAAGTGTATGGGCTAAGAATCTTTGTCCAGTGATAAGCTCAATAAGCTCAAATTTTTATCCTAATTCTTTACAGATTTCAGGCTAAAATAGCTTTTATATGTCTAAGGTCATAGAGCAGCAGTCTCTCCAAAGAGTCAAGAAATGCCAAATGTTCTTAAAAACTTCTGGGGAGACATAGAAAATAAAATATCCCCTGAAGTGTCCTGTTCCAAAATTTTAAAAACTTCCCCAGAACACAACCAATGTACACACACACACACACACACACACACTAGCATATACACTCATGCACACCAAGAAATAAAAAAATGTTATTATGAATTAGGTAATTTGAAATAGATGGCTTGACTTTAGGTTCTGGATTTTTATATGCTCAACAATATAGCAATAACAACAGAACACCAATAGCACAGGGACTAAGCTCAACAACTGATTGGGACCTCGTGAAAATGAAAAGCTTCTGTAAGTCAAAAGACACTGTCAACAGGGTAAAACATCAGACTACAGAATGGGAAAAAATCATTAACTCCAAATATAATAGAGGACTAGTATCCAGTGTATATAAGCAACTCAAGAAACTAGACATCAACAAACCAAATAAATTAAAACATAGGATCCAGATCTAAACAAAATTCTCAAAAGAGGAATCTCAAATAAGCAAGCACTTAAATAGCACTTAAGTGCCAAGAAGCACTTAAATAAATGCTCAATATCCCTAAGCATCAGTGAAATATAAATCAAAACTGTTTTGAGATTTCGTCTTATACCTGTTAGGATGACTAAAATCAATAACACAACTGAAAACTCATGATGTCCATGATGTAGAGCAGGAGGAACACTCTTCCATTGCTGGTGTAAGTGTAAATTTGTACAGCTATTATGAAAATCAATATGATGGGTCTTCAAAAAATGAAGAATTAATCTACCTCAAGATCAAGCTATATCACTATTTGGCATACACCCAAAGGATGCTCAATCCTACTACAAGGACACTTGGTAAATTATCTTCATAGCAGTTTCATTTATAATAGACAGAAACTAAAAATAATCTAGATGTCTCTCAACCTAAGAATGGCTAAACAAATGTGGTCCATTTACATGATGAGGTCTCACTCATCTGTTTAAAAAATAACATCATGAAATTTTCCGGCAAATGGCTGAAACTAGGAAACAACAACAACAACAAAAACATCCTGAGTGTGGTAACACAGACCCAGAAAGACAAACATGGTTTTCACTCACTGGTAAGTGGACATTATCTACTAAGTAAAAGATAATCATGCTCGAATTCACAAAGTACTGAGGAGGGTTCAAGGGATTATCATGGATATTCCTGGAAAGGAGAAAAAGAATAGATTTTGCAGGTAGCCTTGGGTTGTGTGGGGATGGAAACAGGGATGATCAGATACTTAGGGTGGAAGAGTACTAGGAGACAAAACTGGAATTGGTAGGCATTTGGGGGCCAATATAGAAAACTAATATAGTAGAAATATCCTGGAATCTATGAACATGACCCTAGCAAAGTCTCCATGTAATGGGTAATATGAAGTATGAACTGGTCATTTTCTTTAACTAAGCAGGTAATCAGCAGTGAGACTGGGGCTTCAACCCAGCCACAAAACCTTCAACCTACAATCATTCCTGTTTGCAACATGTGCTGGGATAATGGTGACACAGTACTCATGGAAGTAGCTGACTAATGGCTGCTCCAACTTGAGGCCATGAAAAGGAGCCCACACCCTACACTGCCCGGATGGCCAGAAATCAGAAGCAGGACAGCCAGAGACCTAGGATACAACCAAACCAATTGACAAAAACATTGTGTGTTAGAGAGTCAATGAAATGATTCCTAATGATATTGCTATACTCAGATCAAAACCTAGCCTAATCCTAATTAAAGAGGCATCATCTAGCAAGTGATGGAAGCAGATGCAGAGATTCACAGCCACTAGAGACCCATGACACTAGGTGGAGCCAGGGGAATCCTGTAGAAATGGGGAGGAAAGATTATAGGAGCTGAGGGGTCAAGGATACCATGAGAACACAGGGCCCACAGAATCAGTTAAGTGGCTCATAGGAGACCACAGAAACTGAAGAGAATACCACATACCCTGAATGTTCTAAGCTAGGTCCTCTGCTCTTAACAGTGGAGGTCAGGGTTGTATCTAACTCCTTTCCCTGCTTTTGGTACCCTTTTCCTCCTATTGGGTTGCCTCTTCCAACCTTGATATAAGAGTTCGTGCCTTTTTTGTAACTTGTTATGCCATGTTTGGTTGATATTCCTGCTCTTTTTTTTTCTTTTCTTTTTTAGGTAAACAGAAGAGGAGTCTATTTGGATGAGATGGGGTGTGAGGGAGTCACTAGAAGAAGTGTAGGAAGGAAAAATTATAGTCTAGATGTAATGAATGACAGAAGAATAAAATAATAATCCGAGCCTTTATATATTGTTCATTGTGCTGTACAAAAAAATCAACTAATTGTTTAATTGATTAATTGTTTAATTAATTAGTCATTTAATTAATGCAAGAACCAAACCAAACAAAAGTAAGCATATTTAGCCATAATGATCTGAATCTGTAAGGGTCATGTAGGGATTCTCTGAGATCATGGGCAGTTTCAATCAGTACCCCAAACTAAACACTTACTTAAAAAAGTATTTGATAAGCTTTGTGCAAGTGTGGCTATAGGAACACACACACACACACACACACACACACACACAGTAGAAGTATGTGTTCCTTACATAAAAATCAATGTACCCAAGCTTTTGGCTTCTGGTATATGCAGATGTCATATGAAGGGCCCAAAGGTTCTATCTTTATGTAAATATTACCTTTTTACCTGCAACTTCCAAACTTCTGCACTAGAATTTAGAATCTCAAGAAATAATTTGTATAATGTTTTAGTAAAACCATAGTTTTTAAGTGTTAATCACAACAAAAATATTCATAAGTTGAGATAAAATAAGATTTAAAATTGTAGCTGAGTCTAGTGAATTATTTTGCTGCATTAACTGATGACAAAAAAGTCTATGATTTATGTAGAAAACATTTAGGAACAAATGTGGGATTTCAATTCACTGAACAGATCTGTAAATCTTTTTGTCACTCCCAAGTAGCCAGTTTAAACTGACTGCTTTCTGAAGATCATAAAGTATACAGCTCTTAGAAATGGGAAAAGTTGATTTTCACCAAAAAATGAGTGCAAATTTTAAAAAAACTTGTTTTTAAAACTTGAATTATTCTAAATGATAGAAGTTATCTACCACAAAAATAAAGGTAGTGTGAAATGTAAGAATTGCAGATTATGTACCTTTTCTGTTAAAGAATTTCTCAGATTCTCTCTGGTTTAACTAGTTATTTATCTCTTCTGGGTTCTATACAAGAGCTGTCTGCCCCATTGTAAAACAGACTGTTGAAAACGTCAAAAATATTTTCAGCTCTGCACATTTAATAACTAAGTTTTAACAAATTCTATTTTCACATTTTGCAGCATGAACAATAACCAAAAGCATTAGCCTACTTTGCATAATTTAGACTTAATGAATATTAATTAAGACTATCCATTTTATGAATCTAAATAAATTCTCTTTAAATAATAAGCATATACTTAAGAGAACTGGTTGTTTATTAATAGTTTAGAATTTTTCTTAACAATAGGACAAAAGAAACACAAAAACTACTTAAATATATGATACCATAAATCTTTTAATTTTAATAATTGTTCTGTCCTTGTAAAAGAACATCCAAAGAACAAGTAACAAGTCAAAGTATGGCCTAGCCTAGTTTCTAGTTGTTAAGTCTTACTATCATTATTTCATCATGAAAAAGTCTCAGAAATCCAACCTTTTCAAATATAGTATGCTTAACTTGGAGCTGGGTTCTCTCTTCGGTTGCATTTACCATTCTACCTTCTCCTGGTAGTTGAAAATTCTCTTGTGAATCCACTAGAAATAATCTAGTTTACATTTGGAGTTGTCTGGTCTCTGTAAGTGCCTATTTTAAAATATTGTATTGCATTTATTTATGTATTTATTGATGTGTGGGAAAGAATACATGCACACTTGTATATCAGCATACTATATAACATGCTGTAGGTCAGACAAAAACGTTTAGAAGTTATAAGACAACTTTTTTTCCAAGACAGGGTTTCTCTGTGTAGTCTTGACTGTCCTGAAACACTCTATAGACCATGCTGGCCTTGAAGGCAGAGATCTTCCTGCCTCTGCTCCAAAGTTCTGGAATTAAAGGCATGTGCCACTACTGCCTGGCTAACAACTTGTAGGAGGCAATTCTCTTTACTGTTTCTTGAGGACTTGATGATACTCAGATTAACAAGCATTTTAGCAAGCATATCTACCTGCTAAGCCATTTTGTCAGCTCCCCCACAATTACATGTTTGTGTCCTCATTATAAATTTAGCACCCTGCAATTCTCAGGGTACAAACAATAATACAGTTGATGGCCTAAAGACTCTACACAAGCAACGTGGAATAGAAAACATATTAAAAATATTAATTATTGTGAATTTTTGGACTTATCAGTGACTACATATTATGTATATTATTTGTGACTGGGTTACCTCACTCAGGATAATATTTCCTAGTTCCATTCATTTGTGAATTTCATGAAGTTGTTGTTTGTAATAACTAAGTAATACTCCTTTTATGTAAACGTACCATGTTTTCTGCATCCATTCCTCTGTTAAGGAACATCTGGTTTGTTTCCAGCTTCAGGCTATTATAAATAAGGCTGCTATGAACATAGTGGAGCATGTGCCCTTGTTATATGTTGGAGCATCTTTTGGGTATGCACCCAGGAGTAGTATAGCTGTGCCTTAGGTAGAACTATTTCCAATTTCCTGATGAACAGCCAGACTGACTTCCAGAGTTGTACCAGCTTCCAATCCCGCCAGCAGTGGAGGAGTGTTTCTCTTTGTCCACATCCTCAGAATACCCACTATGCAACTCACAGACCATATGAAGCTCAAGAAGAAGGAAGACCAAAGTGTGGATGCTTCAGTAATACTTAGAAGGGGGAACAAAATAATCATGGGAGGTAGAGAAACGGAAGAGAGGAGGGAGAGGAAAAAGAGAGGCAGGATCAGTTGTGGGAGGAGACAGGAGAGAAGTACACAGGGTAAGGAAATTGAAAGGAGTTGTGTAGCAGTAGGGGCTGAGGAACTGGAGGTAGCCAGGAGAATGTTCCAGATGCCAGGGAAGCAAGAGTTTCCCAGAACCCAATGGAGATGACATTAGCCAAAATGCCAAACAACGGGGATAGAGAACCTGTAGAGACCATATCCAGTGGTTAGACATAGCCTCTGGTTGAGGAGTGGGGAGCCCAGAATTGCTCCTGTCTAAAGAAAATGTAGGGAAAAAGAGTGGACCAGATACTGAAGGAAAGGCCATCCAGAGACTGTCCCACCTAGGGATCCATCTCATCTGCAGACATCAAACCCAGAAACTATTGCTGATGTCAAGAAATGCTTGCTGATAGGAGCCTGGTGTAGCTGTCCCCTGAGAGGCTCTGCCAGAGCCTGACCAATACAGATGAGGATGCTAGCAGCAAACCATCAGACTGAGCACAGGATTCTCCTGCCCATGCCCCAGAGCTCCCAGGGCCTAAACCTCCAACCAAAGTGTTATTCCATGGGTCTAGCTGCATATGTAGCAGATGATTGACTTATCTGGCATCAGTGGGAGGGAAGACCCTTGGTCCTGTGGAAGTTTGATGCCCCAGTGTAGGAGGATGGTAAGGTGGTGGGGCAGGAATGGATAAATGGATGGGGGAGAACCTTCATAGAAGCAGGGAGAGAGGGAGATGATAGGGGGTTTGTGGAGGGGCAACTGAGAAGGGGGACAAAATTTGAAATGTAGATAAATAAAATAACCAGGAAAAAAACTTAAAATGTAAAAAAAAGAAAAAAGAATATTAATTATCAAGAGTACCAATACAAAATGTACATGACTCAGTGGAAACAATCCATTATGCCATCTTCTGGAGTGAGCTGGTCATAATGCACTGTTTCAGACAGCTAGTTAAGTCTGATGTACCCTAAAGCTTCATATAAGCTATTGTCATAGAGCCATTTGGGATGTACCAACAAAGAACAGATTGTCATAACCAATGATTCTTATTCAACACTGATGTCTGTAGAAGTTTAGTCTAGTTCTTCCTTCCAGCCCCATCCTCCCAGAAATAAGACTCAGACTCAAAATATATTTACAAATAACATGATCATATAGGTAGATTTTTCTCTTATCATAACTTAAATTGTTCCATTTATATTGATCTATATTCTACTATGCAGCTGACTACCAATAATCAGATAACATGTATCCACCTCCTCATTTCTTCCTGGGAGAATCTCTTGTGCCTGGCTCTATGGCAGAATTCTCTCTGCCTCTCAGATGTCCCACCTTCTATTCTACACTTTGCTATAAGTCATAGGTTATCTTTAATCGACAGTTGATGCAATCATATGATACATAAGATATTCTCTCTTCAGGCCTCTCTCAGCTCTACATCCTTCTATCTGTAACATGTCAACCTCACTCTCCCTCCCCCCAGCAACCTAGTCTTACTGCTGCCTACTCATTGCTTGAATTTCTTTTAAATAATTTCACAATTTATTCAAACACACACATTTAATTCAACAACTCTTTTTCCTGAGCAAACAATATAGAATAAATTTTAAGAACATTATATCTTATCTGATAATGTCCTCTGGTTAGCTAGACTCCCCTCCCCAGTACTAGAAACCTACAATAAAAGCTTTAGCTTGTTTTAGAAATGTAATGACAATTGACAACAATAAACAGAGTATAGCAGAGACTGGTTCTTGTTGTGGTAATTATTTAAAATCGGCCTCTGGCTAAGCTGCAGTGCCTCTGCCTAGCCCAACTGCCATGTTTCTTGGCCTGAGGCCACGTGCATGCTGCAACTTGAACCGGCCCACCAGAACCAGCCCTGCCACCCACTAGATGCCAGCATGAGAGATGGCTCTGCCAATCTTCCACGCTGTCTCTGCAAGGCAGGGCATTGCCCAGATCATTCCGCCATCCATAAGGGCCCAGTAAGAGAATGAGACTCTAATTCTTATAGATTGATCAAAGGCTTTATATGTTTGATAATGATTAATAACAAGATGCCCATACAAAGAGAATTGTATTCCAATTAACTAACCTAATTATAAGTTTATAAGTTGTTCCCCACGGGTGCTCTCCATACCTGTATGGTTCTCCATCCTCCTATGTCTCTGCCCTCTCTATCTCCTCCTCTTTTTTTTTTTCTCCTCCTCTCCCAACTCCTCCTTTTCCTCTCCTTACTCCTCCCACCTTAGCTCCTCCTACAGGTTCTGAAATCCATGTAATTTATTGAGTAGAATATGTTATGATCTACTTACCACCACTAACATAGCCATACTTCTGTTGAACAACCAATTTTCATCTTGTAGGGCTCCAAAACCACCTATAAATAAATACATTAAAAAACTTATTTATTATATTTTTTACAGAACATTTTTTTTCTTCAAAGCATTTTTCCATCTGAGAAATTTCTACATTGATTTCCTTATTGTAACTGCCTCAATTACAATTCTGTAGCTGCATTTTCAAAAGAAAATCCAGAGTTCTAGAGGACAGAAAGTTAACTTTTTCTCTTCATTACCATATACACAGTACTTAATGCCTGGCTTGTTGTAAATTCTAGATGTGAGCTGTGGGGCAGTTAGCTCTCTTATGGGTCCTGTTGGGTGGAGTTGTTGTTCCTATGTGTCTGTTGCCCCAGGCCTCTGGATGAAGCTCTGGGTAGCAGAAGAGTGGAAATTTGGCTGAGTTCCCTCCATGAGGCAGGATGCTGGGCTGAGTGAAGCCACTCACGAGTTCTGCCTGGACATCGAGCAATCTCAGCCTGAAGTTCCTGCAGGAGCAGGGCCCCTGGTCTTTGTCCTGGGGCTCCCAAACACCTCTGAGAGCCGCTGCAGAACTGAGACACAATGAGGGGGAGAGAAGACCCCAACAGCGCCCCCACTGGAAGGAGACTCTTGGTTAACCCACTCGCTTGGCTGGGTTGGTTAGCTTGGTTGAGTTGGCAGGCCTCGGTGGCTGGAACATAGAGAAGTCCTCAGGCGGGAGATTAGGCAGCACCAGCAGCAATGGCTCATTAAAGTCCTTCTCCATGGTTCCCCAGGGTGGGGCCCCAATGACACGATGAAGTCCATGGTTTTACAAGATTAATTATCACAGCAGAAAGTAGATGAATCTGGCTGCACCCTCGAAACTCAAGACAGACCTGAGTTAAATAGGGAGGGAGGAGGGTCTAAGAAGAAATGCTTAATTGGCTATGTCCTCTGGCCTTTAGGTACCTCATTAGTATATAGATCTCTTGAGACCCTGAGGCCTATAGTCACACCCTCTACCTGTGGAGGGGCTGATAGGGGCATTGCCCTACTTGACTGAAAGGAGCTGATCAATGGAGGTCTTTGACCAAGTGTCAGGAGTCTGGGGTCTGGGGGCATGGCCAAACACCTACCTTGGTCTCATTAGGGTCCAGAGTCCAAGGCCTGTACTTGACCAATAACCGAGCTATCCTTTCACAGTCCCAAAATAAGCTTAATTCTAATTAATGAATAATAAATAAATAAATAAATAAATAAATAAATAAATAAATAAATAAATAAATGACAGATGTGACAAATGCAGGAGAAGCTCAAGAGAGACAAAGGCAACTGGCAGCAAACCTCTCCTGTCAGAGGATCAGGGAGGATGACTTCGTTCAAGCAGTAGATTTAGAATGTGAATTTCCAGGCAGTAAAATTTCACAGACTAACATGTTTTCTTGGAAAATACAGAATTTTATTAACTCTTAATTTGTCTAATTAATTCCATTAAAACAAACAAAATCTGCCTAGAATGACCTTATATTTTAATACTAAAAATAGAAAGATAAAGTAAAATATGTAAACTTGATTATTTTAGCCTTGATTAATTAGCCTTATAATTATATATATATATATATATATATATATATATATATATATATATATGCATTGTCTCATTTATTTTCAAAAACAATAAAGCCAGGAATGATAAGCATGGGACTTAGCAACATTGAGCTGAATACAATGAAGAGACATAGCAGTCCCAGACTGAGTAGAATACTTTAGACACATTTGAGAAACAAGAAATAGACAGTCCAAGTGATGGCTACTTGGATGAGGAAAAGAAATGTTAAAGAGATATTAAGACCAATACATACATGGTTTAAGAAAAACAATTCCATTATGCTAGGTTCACATGTAGAAATGTTTACAATACCACATGCACAGTGCATATCTTGTAGTACATTCTGGAAATGAACTTTGGATGAATGAGTGAATGATAGAGTAGACAAGAAGAGAAGCCTGGAGAAGAAAAAGTCACTCAGCTGCTGATGAAAACTGTGTGGAGCAAGCTTTATGGAGCTGTTCAATGCCCTGCAGGATTAGGAATGGAGAGAAATTAGGAAGCATGCTGGCTCTACTTCCTGCATATCACTGTGTGACAGAAAGAAATATAGAAAGACACATAGAAGGCAGCATGGCCCAGAACCCACCTCATTAAACAGGTTGCTTGCAAACAGTGCATTTGACACTAAGATTTCATGGCAAAAAATGATTCCCTAGGTCTTTGCTCTTCACTAATGTGCATATGGATCAGCACCAATGCAGCCACAGATTCCAGTGAGTCTGAAGAAAAGGGCAGGCTAGACCAGAGTGGGCAAGAAGCAGAGTGAATCCCTACAATAGACCTCTGATCCTTTTTTGCCTCCTTGCTCTGTCCTATCCAAACAAAGTTATAGAATATAGAACCATCTTCCCAAAGTCTCACCTCAGCCCTACTCCCATATTTAAGACTGGTTGTCACATTTCTTCACCATCACACAGAAATAGAGATTATGATAAATGTCTCCTAATCCCACTTATTACGAACAGGAAAACAAAGAGGTTAGGATAGAAATGAGATCATCAACCTGAAGACAGCATTGACATTTGAATGGGACTGCTTAGACTACTTAACTGAGTACTGTTAACTACAAACATTATAACTGAGTGGTTCCCCACTTTAGACGCTTTCCTTTTCAGGGACATTATAGTTCATCCTAGCAGATGCAATACAGAACCAATACATTCCTCACTTTACCCTAGATTTATTCTCTGTTCTAAATCAATTACAGTTCTAATTAATGTACAAAGCTTTCTTCCTTATAGGACATCTTGGAGTGTTGAGGGTATGAGGAGTCCATATTGCATTTGTTTATCTTGGATGTGCATGGCTGCTTAGATATCATGTCTGGGACTAAGTCCCTAGTCCATATGCATTGGTGCTTGATGCCTTACTTCTGGGTGTTTTCCTGTGCATATGTTCTCAGGAATTCAGACTGAAGTCCCTTTCTTTGTTGGTTTTGCTATTGTTTCCAATACATCTCAACCATAGTTTCTTCCACTTTACTCATCCCCCTCTTCCCTCCTCCATCCCCTAAAGAATTCCTGTGATACATGAATCATCTTCCCTCATTGGACCCCCTTGGCCCATTTTAAAAATTTGAGAATAGAATCTTGTTTTTCAGCAACAAGAGTATTAGTTACATTTCTTGTCACTAAATCATCTTAAAAGAGGAATGGTTCACGTTGGCTCACAGTTTGATAGGATGTAGACTATGGTGGAAAGGAAGGCATGGGGACTTTGTGGTGACAGAAACATGTGTGGGTTCCTCACATCTTAGCAGAACAGAAAGCAATGAGCTCAGGTTTAGAGCCAGAACATGGCTACAACCCTAACGCTCAGTCCAGCTGACAAACCACTTACTTCAGCTAATTCCCCAGTTCTATAAGTTCCATGGCCTCTCCAACAGCACTAGCAACAGGGACTACATGTTCAAAGACTTGAACTTAAGAACAGGTTTCACACTCAGATCATAACATAGTACATGCCTTTTCTATTCTGTCAGAAGACTTAGTATCTGTTCTTCATTCTTCCACTGATAGACAAGTAGTTTCATTTCCAATCTATGACAATTAATTTAGCTTCAATATACCTGGCTTTATTAATAACACTGCACTATGAAAGTTCAGTATCTTGCTTAAGTGTTAGATTTTACAGAGTAGGTTTATTAGTCTCCACAAATGACACTTCAATAATGTATATTTTCAGTTTACACTTTATTTTACAGCAGAGCCTCAAAACCAACATCCTACTCCATACACTTCAATTACAGCATCTATTAAGGCTATTTTGATTTTCAGATAAGGTTCACATGTGTGATAGTTCTTTTTTATTTAATTCCAATGGGAAGCAGAAAAAAAGGCAGAAAATATTTGATCAGATCACGCACATTAGAAGAAAGCTTTGTAAATTTTAAATACCAGGAAGTTCTGGTTAATTTTAATTGCAAACATTGAGATTGTCCACAAGATAAAGAGATAGGAAGGAGTTTTGTAGGCTTATATTTTTTAAAACCTACTTTATTTAGTATGCTTAGATGCTTCAACCTCTCTTCTAGACCACTGACCAGAGGTGGAGGAGAAAGAAGGTTAGTAGGAAAAGGGAGTTGAGGATCTGTTTAGTACCTTGGGGTAATTCCACTCTTCATTGGCAGAATACCAGCAGTCCAGTTCGATAGCAAACACTAACCATAAATCAGTAGCAGCAGCATGATCTAGCAGAAACAGCAAGGCTCTGCCAAATCAGCACAAGTCAGCAGAAGCAACCAGAAGCAGCTGAAATGCCGCAAGTTTTTTTGGCATGTTTCTCTCTATGAAGTAAAGACCAACGAAGACCAGAAAACACCAGTGAGCCAAGTGTTCCACAACATGTAGCAATGCAAGAGCTTCCTCTCACTGTCTGTGGGGTTCTATTTATATTCTATCTAAACACCATCCATCCTCTCAAGTATCTCTTTTCAGCAAAACATCACATGCCCTCTCACAAGAAAGCTCCCAGAAAAAAAAAACACATGACATAACTACTTTTTCTTTTCTTTTTCTATTGAATATTTATTTATTGACATTTCAGATATCATCCCTTTTCCCCTCCCCCCCAAGAAACCCCTATCCCATTCCCCCTCCTCCTTTTTGCTTTTATACCATTTTAATTACATGCAAGTATTAAGGTCAGTTCTCGGTTGAGAAACTAGTAGTACAATAGATACAAATACTCAAGAAAGAAGCAAGACAATAAACACAAGTAGTCAAAGAACAAGAAAGGCAATAAACAAAGTTCTGCGATCACTCCCATGATCACTATTTCTAAAGGTTGATCAGGATGACCAAAATATCTGAGCCTACTTCCCTGTCCTAGCACAAAGGCATTTTAATGTCTGAAGCCTACTTCTTTGTTCTAGCCTTAGATTTAGATTCCTGTCTAAAATTACTTTTTTGTTCTGGCCTAATATTTAGATTCCTGACTGACATTACTTCTTTGTTCTAGCCTAAGATTTAGATTCCTTCCTGAAATTACTTTTACTTCTTTGTTCTAGCCTAATGTCAGATTCCTGCCTGAACCCTACTTCTTTGTCCTTGGCCAATGTCATATTCCTGCCAAGCAGCAAATTTCCTTGTCCTTGGCCTATGTCAGATTCTTGACAAGCAGCTTCAAAGCCTCTCCACCTCTCCCCATTTTTTATTTCATTAACAAGATTGAGCCTGTCTTAAGTCATTCTGACAAGAATGCCTTCCTTATCCATCATAGAATATACATTATCAAAAGCAATGCATTTATGTCTTAGGTTGGTAAGGCTCTGTGCAGAGTCTTACCTGTTCTTGGTTTGCCAGCCTGTTAATTTAGTAACTCTGTCTGGGGGTCCCTTTTCACGTTCAAGCCATGCACTTTGGCTGCCAACATGTTGATGTTTTTAAAGACAAGCTTTCCCATGATGGGCAGGAATAAAAGTATTCCCAGGACAAAAAGGGCTAGCATGATCAAGCTATATATGCCATTTTTGAAGCTTGACCAAAATAGAAATACTGACCTCAGGCCATGGGTAATTTTATCTGCAGTATCTACCACACCAATGCTCAGCAGAGCAGCATTCTTGAAATTCATAAGCTCCCTATGTATAATTAAAACTTCCAGAGAGGTGTTAACATTATGCCAAATACACTGCAAGTGTCATTAAACTTCTCTCTAATTATAATGACTACCACTGTAAATTGTAGAACTAACATGAATCCAATGGTATTTGGTACGACACTCAAGATGGCTCCTTACCCTTAAATTCTGAACCCCCTTCCAATAATTTGAGGAGGATAAAGAGCATCAATCCATTCTTCCAAATGCCTATCTAAATCTTATTGTATATTCAACACATTAGTAACATTTTTTGCTAAAGGATTAACAAAAGTAGCTGTCTTAACTTCTTGTGTCAAGGCAATTACAGAAGCAGTAGTGCTAGCAATTAATGTAATTAAAGCTGTTATACCAGCAATAATCAAGACCACTACCCTCTTGCTTCTGCTTAAAGCCTGACTCACTTCTTCCAGTACTTGCAAGCTTTTTTTTTAGAAGACCAAGTTGCTGTGCTACTCAGGGCAATAAAACATCAGCTGGTTGATTGACCTCCATTACAGACTTTCAGGTTTCAACACACCAACACAATTAGAACGTGTCCTATCAATGCCATTTACATTAAATACTGTAGAAGAAACAAAAGTCATTTTAACTTGACAATTAAAAGAGCCTTAACACATGTACTAACACTTGTTTGAAACCAAGATCCTGTCCCAACTTTATCTTTTGCTAATATAACATCATAAAGAACTGCAGGTAACTTCCAAATATGTCTCTGAAAATGTCCAGAACCAGCCTTCCAAATGATGACTGTTATTTCCAATATTGGATTGATTTCCAGACCAGTTCATGATTGAATCTGAGTAACTAGTCATGAGTCATTATAAGTTCTCTTTTTGATTCTCTGTTTCACAAGGTCTAAAAACTTGAGGCAAGGCAGCTTGTCCAATCTGGGATATAGGCAAGCAAAGATAGGTGGGAACATACTTTCAATACAGCTTCCTAGTCACCATTGTCAGGGCACTCAGCAAGCTCACAGATCAGCATCATTCTTTGTCCTAGCATCAGAGTCACTCTGGCAGCCACCATGCTCCTTAAGCATCCTACAATCCTAGACTTGTTAGAGCTCATGGGAGTCCAGCCTCCTCTGGGTGTTCTGGGATTGGGTTTAGAGCTGGTGCCATAGGTCAGCTCAGGGCACCAGCACAGACCAGAAGGCCACATTTAAGTTTTTAAAGAAACCAGAAATTTCAACTTCAGAGATTAAGATATCTATGGGTATCTCAGTAAGGATGATTTCAGAGAGGATTAAATGGAATATAAATATTTGTGTTGAATTTTGGAGTCACCACCCCGTAACCTGGGGCCTGGGTAAAGTGGAGAAATTAGAAAAATCACCTGGTACAGGTGTTCTCACACTCTACTTGCCTGACACCATAGGCTGTCACACCATCTCTACCATTATACCCTGAAACCAATAACCAGATAAAGCTTTCCTGTTTATCTAGTTTATTAGGTTTATTAAATTAGGTTATCATCTGGTTTATCTGGTTCATTAAAAATTTCAGGTTTTCCTTTTCGCCAAGATGGCACCGAAAGCGAAGAAGGAAGCTCCTGCCCCTCCCAAAGCCGAAGCCAAAGCGAAGACCTTGAAAGCTAAGAAGGCAGTGCTGAAAGGCGTCCACAGCCACAAAAAGAAGAAGATCCAAACGTCACCCACCTTCCTCAGGCCCAAGACACTGCATCTCCGGAGGCAGCCAAAATATCCTTGGAAAAGTGCACCAAGGAGAAACAAGCTTGGCCACTATGCTATCATCAAATTCCCACTGACCACTGAGTCAGCCATGAAGAAAATAGAGGACAACACCACCCTTGTGTTCATTGTGGATGTCAAGGCCAACAAGCACCAGATCAAACAGGCCGTGAAGAAACTCTATGACATTGATGTGGCAAAAGTCAATACCTTGAAAGACCTGATGGAGAGAAGAAGGCGTATGTCCGCTTGGCTCCTGATTATGATGCTCTGGATGTTGCCAACAAGATTGGGATCATCTAACTGAGTCCAGATGACTCATTCTAAATAGACACTTTTT
Source organism: Grammomys surdaster (assembly GCF_004785775.1). Classification (NCBI taxonomy): domain Eukaryota; kingdom Metazoa; phylum Chordata; class Mammalia; order Rodentia; family Muridae; genus Grammomys; species Grammomys surdaster. The sequence continues at coordinate 9,308,288 of NW_021604576.1, read as the reverse complement.
TTTCACCATAAAAAAATTTCAGGTTTTTTTTTTTTTTGAGGATGGGGTAATGTGTCATAAGGATAGAAAGTCTGACTAACACCACTGGAAAATGGTTAATTAGATGGTGCCTCCATTTGTGAAATATTGCCATGGTTCATAGAATGTTACTGTTAGGTTAACATGAAACAAAGTGTCATAAAAATTTGCATAATGTGGCAGCATTTTCACAGAAGGCAAAATGTACATGCATAGATAAGTTTGTTCGTGCTTATATAAGCATAAATCTTAGAATCTGCATACCTTAACATGTATACAGTATGACTCATTGAAAATGGAAGAATACTGACAAAATTTTCATTGTTACCTTGGTACTGCCTTCTGTTACAATTGATACTGTTTGTATTTAATCATACAGTAGCAAAGTAAAGGTTTTTATGGTAGTTCAAGCCTGACATTTTACCAGATAGAAAGCTAAGACAGGAGGATTACCATGAGTTCAAGGTGACAGGGCCACACATGTGAGTTTCAGGCCAGATTGTTGTCTCAAAACTAGTTGATGGAGCCTCCAGAGATGGTTCAGTTGTTAAAATCACTGAATTTCCTTTCCCTGGAGCCAGTTTACATCTCCGATCCTACATGATGTCTCAGACCATCTGTAGCACCACTTCCAGGGGATCCAACAATATCTTGTGGCATCTGCTGGCATCAGGCAGACATGTGGTTCATAGACATATAAGCAGGGAAAATACCTACACATATAAAGTTGAAAATTAATTATTGATTAATTTAATTCACAAGGAAACTGATTACTTTTTATTTTGAATCTATGATAACCCCCAAAGTGTAACAGTTTAGTTTATTTAGAAATGTGTGTTTTAACTCAGCTGTTAGTTGTTTTACAAATATCATTCTTAGAAGCAGGCTTAAGTTTTGGTATTTTGATTTTGAATGTTCAGAGACATTTGGGTACTGAAGATTTCAATATGAGTGAAAGGATTTTGCTATCACCTGAGCACTTCCCAGCTTCTGCTCTCCATGACAGACAAGATCAGAAGCTTGCAACTCCTAATCATGATGTTCTAAGAAAATTTCTGTTTCTGGTCTGCCAATTATCTGTCCATCGGCAAGGAATTAAAAAATAGTATAAGTGATATGACATTTAAGGAGAAAGAAAAGTAACAGACAAGCTTGTAGTAAGCCTCCAGGTGTACAACCTACTTCCTGTCTATACAGTTGTCATGAAGTCAAGTTATGTCACCAAGTTTTGCTCTAAGAGACTTCTTTTTCTATTGTTTCTAACTCTTGAGCACTGCTCTGTATTCCTTCTTCTTCACTGTAATCCCTGCCTCTGCCTCAGCACCTTGTTGCCTCTTGATCCATCACTGTTTCACTCCACACATAGACATGCGGCATTGGTGATTTCATGTTCTCTGTCCCTGAACATCCATAAAGTATAAGGAGTATTTTGTTTACTCTTTTACTATGTGCTTTACACAGTATAAGAGTTTGGGGCTATCTATAGTTACAAGGTTGTACCCTGCTCACTTTCTGAAGCTTGGTGATTGTTCAAAGAGTGACAATCCAGCTCCCAGGGTCTGAGACTCCAGACAGGAGCTGAGTCAGAAGAAGGCAAGTCTAATCATTAGCAAGTGGAGTGAAATCCTCAATTATCTGATACTTACTTTATTTCTATATTAATGCCCCCTTGCCCCTCTTGAGGAAATCCCTTTGATCTTTCCCCTTTTTCAAACAGAATGATTGCTTGTGACTTATTTGTATATAAAATTTCTTACAACAGTGGATTGCCAGGTTGTCACATGACCCAGATTTGACTTAGATTGATTCTCTCTTACTGTCATCTAGCCTTTTATTTCTTCTACCTTCCTTTCTCTAACCCTTTTGATCTTCACAGCACCATACATCTCCTAACCCAGTTCGCACATATGCCTATCCCCGTGCCTCCTTTCTGAGGTGGCATCACTATCCTGAATATACCTACAAATTACTTTCTTAAAATTTTCAAATATTATTTATGCACTCCTCCAGAGATAACAAAGAAATAATAAAATTAGTATAGCTCTTGACATGACTCTCAATAGTATTGAAAAGGAGCATGGGACATTTTAGCAGGTGTCTGCTGAATGTGATGGTAAACAATGTCTTCTCGTCCTCAGCTCCTCTCTTGTGCTGTATTCAATTTCTCACCTCAGTCCTGACTTGAAAAGGGTTTTTGGCATTGCTGAGGTTCCTGAGAGAGGGTACTGAGGAAGGCACCTATGGGACTTTTAACGTCAAGTGTCATGTGAACCAACAAATCCCCTCTTTGATCCTTGTGTCATCCCTAAAAACACATGAGGCTAGAGTGCCCCAGCTTGTTTTTTTTTAACAACAAAAGAGAAAGTGCTAATTATTTTGAGTGTTAAGATCATTTCAAATTTAATAATTAGTCTTTCCATTTATATTTAGTTTTGATACATATGGCTAAATATATATAATTTAAAAATATTTATAGGGTAATTACTCACAGGTGTCACTGTGTTCTTTGATGAATACATCCTGACATGTACAAGATAATCTCCCTCTATTGGTGATACAGGAGAAACATCAAGTCTTAAAAATATATATTTGGCATTTGGGTAAGTAGGCCAGCCTCAGCCCATTAGGGTCATCGCATTAAAGCTCCCAAAGAGTTACCTTAGTAGCAGATTTGTAAAGGGACAGCCTTATTAGAGTTCCATGGCAGGACCTACTCTTTGTCAAATGTATCATATTGAGAGTTCGAGGCCTGATAATTGTGTTCATTAAGAAAACTAATTATAATTTCTCAATGTTTAGGGATAACTTCCTTATGTCTAAAACATTTTTCCAATAATTTTAAAATAAAAAATTATAGTCTCTAAAATTAGTGCCTAGAAACTGGGTAGCAATGTGTCAGCAGCCCATATGTTAAATTATAAATTCTTATCACAGATACACTCACCATGTGAACTCTGCTACTTGCTGAATTCCTCTTTTTTTATACTTCTTGCCTTTCCTTTTATGAAAACAAGGAGAGAGTTAGTGGGAATTGTAGGGAAGAAATTGAGACTGAGTTTGGCTTTCTGCTCTAACTTTTATTGTTGGATTTCCTTCCTCTTGTTTGTTCCCTCTCTGGGGATCTCTTTTTCTCATAACACCTGTCACTTCTTCTAAGAGTCACTGTCACTACACTGCAAGTGCGTATCACTACACCACAGGTGTGCACTATCACTGCAGTAAAGGTGTTCACCATCACTGCAGTATAGGTGTGCAACATCACTGTAGTACAGGTATATACATCACTGAGGTATAGGTGTGCACCATCCCTGCAGTACAGGTGTGCACCATCACTGCAGTACAGGTGTGCACCATCCCTGCAGTACAGGTGTGCA
>NW_021604576.1:9186364-9304886 GCF_004785775.1 Grammomys surdaster | reverse complement strand
GTGCACCATCCCTGCAGTACAGGTGTGCACCATCCCTGCAGTACAGACCCAGTCAAATGTGTATCATCACTGCAGGACAGATCGTACCTAGTACCACCATTGCTACCATACAGATTCCATTACAGCAGGTTACTAGATACCAAGAGCAAGGTAAAGAAGGCCTATCTCTTCTACTTTCCATAGCTTAGCAGATTCTTTAGCTCAAATATACACACATGGCTTCTAAGTTTTCATTTTTTCACCCAAAAAAACATTTATTAAGCATTTGGCTACATGGCAAGGTGATTTAAAAAAAAAATCCCTGTAAACACAAACAAAATAAAGTACCATAAAACAGAATAATTACTGACTGCCTTGGAGTAATATTACAGACATGCAGAAGAAAAGAGACTCCCCACTTTAGGAACTAAATATGTTGGCTTCTAACACCACAGACATAGAAATGTGCTCTGAATAAGTTTTAGTAATTCTACATTCTTTCTTTAAAGATTTAGAGGGCAAACAAGTTTTCCTGCTCAATTTGGAATTAAAGATCAAAACATTTGAAAGACCTATACTGACACCATTACTCCACTTTCTCAATGAACACCAATATTATGAGGAATTTTAAGTTACATTGCATTTGCAAGTATATCCCTTTCTAAAATGTTACATAATTTTGATCCATTTTATTTGTCCATCAGGTAATAATATGTGTTGGGTTCTAAAGATAGATTTGCTGAGAGACAAGATATCAGCAACACTTTCAGAAGTCTAGGGAGTACAGCCCAATGGTCTCGCATTTACAATAAACTAGAAGAATCAAACAAGGAACTCAACTCTGCCTATACATCTCATATCTCCTATAAATCCAAGGTAAATCAAATGGCATGATGATGCAATCAGCAGGCTTTTACACATTTGACCTATGGGGCATCACAAGGCACTATACTTTTAATGTAAAGGTATTTGTTGGGTTTCTGTCATTTTAATTCTGACAGAGATTCCTTCTTGCCTTTAAAAAAAATCTATGTAGTTTTCAATCTTATTATTTATCAAGTCAAATTTTCCTAATGTTGAGTATAGTCTAGTAGTTGTCATTTGTTGCTTTTACTTTACTGTCAGTTGGTCTGGATATGATTCCTTAAAGGGAAAAACATGGAAAGCCATGGATATAGTGTAATACAGCTCATGTCATTGTAATGCGGAAGGCACAGCTTTTGCAACACTCTCATTCCAGTTCCATTCACACTGAAAATAGATGTAGGGCCAGTGTGAATGCATGGGTCGCCCCCACCCTACTCTACTAATCTTGCAGCTGACATCTTAGCAAACAAGAGGACATTCAAAAAAAGTTTACAAACTTTAAAGCCAAATTACCAGCTACTCCCCTCCAATCATCTGAGAGTCACCTATTTTCCCAAAATTTACACCAAGTAAATGTGATCCACTTTAAAGAAACAGCCCCAGTCATTATTTAGCAACAAAACTACCTGGATCAACCCAGACCAGCTGCTTAAGTTATTCAAAGTATTTTGTTGTTGTTGTTGTTAACAAAAGCATTTTTCAAGAACTTTAATAGTGCTACATTTGAAATTCTTGGGTTTTTTGTCTAAAATATTGCATATTTATTTTAAGAAGATTTGGGAAGGCTACAGTGGATATCCATGTTGCTTGCTTGAGGAGATTGCAGTGGAAAGTGATACATGGGAGTTGCAGTTTATTCAGTTCCATTCTGGTTCACGTCTCAGTGTTTTCCATTCTTGAGGGGTTAAAGAAATTGTTACTAAATTCTAGCTTAGGTAAAGGAAGAAACATTATTTCTCTACTTTATTGCTCAATCACAAGGAATTCTGAAAGTCATTTTCAGGCCAACAACTTGGCCAGTCCCTGGTATTCAGGTTGTAGCCATATACTGTGTTCTAGGGTCACCTAAGGCATTAACAAGTATCTCAGGAGAACAGCTTTTCCAGGAAACTTTCTCTCCCATGAGAGGACTAATCATTTTCATCTCTGTAACATAAAACTGCACTAGGTATCCTTCTCTGACCTTAGACACATGACCATTGCCTGGCCAGTAAGCCAAAGACAATCCTAAACTACTGAAAGGTCTTGAGCCATCTTTACTACATAAAAGGAAAGTCTACTCAGGAATCCTGGTTTCATTCCAGGATCGGTTTCATCCAATATTTATTGAGCACTAAATTTTCAATGAGAGCATGAAGAATGTTCTAGATGTTGTTCCTCATATGTGTATATGTTGTGTAATGTTGCTACTACTTTTTCATAATTCCTGTCATCTCAAATATACCTTTACTCCTCTGATCTCCCAGAACCTCATTTTCTTCCTTTAGATACTGGGACATTTGTTAAAAGTTTCTTTTTTTAATCAAAATATTAATCAAATCATTATCTCCTTAGAATTTTAACAACTTGCTACTTTAAATGTTAACACTGCCTCTTGAAATATAAAATTTCCCCTACAAAATTGTAAATTATAACGAATATATATTGGTAGTTTGTATAACCATGATTGAAAAGTACATCCTTGGTATCCTAATCAAATTTATCTGGAATATTTTCTAAAACCTTCATTCTGGGTAGAAGAACAAATGCACTTATTCAAAACTGTTAATCTCGTAGTAGCTCCAAAAACTTCTGACAAAAATCACATAGAACTATTTTTTACGTAGAAAACAGGGAGCTACTTTTGGGTTCTCATTAGAAAGAGTTCATGACCCTTATCCAACATAGCAGTCACATACAGACCATGAGTAGCTGAGTTCTGAACCTCTGTCTGGCTGTCCTTAAATAATCTGGTTTGTATTACTTTCCTTCAGTTTTCTCTTTATGGTGGGCAATGATTTAATTGTACCTTCCCTGACAATATATTGACACATTGAGGTTTGGAAAATATATTTAAGTAATCAGATAATTACCTGCAATTTTCAGGAAACTTTTCAACAGAAATAACACTTGACTTATCACTGGATGGACTTCCCATTTTTGCTGTTTGACTACCCAAATTCTATGATCTTGATCTTTTCAACTGAGTATGAATCTTGTCATTTGCTCTGTCCTACATTTTTATGAAGGAAGAGTCTGCTACAGGCACCCTAGCCACTACCAAGCAGTAAGTGATTTTATCTTTTAAACCATTCCAATATTATGCATATAACAATTTATTTGCTTCCCCCACACAAACGGTTAACAGAGCACTAATGACATTAGAAGCCCACAGTCAATAAATGGCTGGTGCTTGGTGGTTCTGGCTTCTGTGTATTCACTAAGAATACTGTTTTATTCTTTTTCATTTTAATTGCTCCTATGGCTGTGGATATAAGTTGCTAGACACAAAAGGGTGACAAATAATGATGAAAGACACCAGAGTGCTCTCATGTGTGGCTTCGTCAAGGAGGAGAAAAGAGATTATTGCAGCTGAGCTGATCACATGGAATTTTCGGGTCTTTTTCTTAACACCCCATTCTCCACCCTCAATAACTTCCCCGTCCTTGTACGAAAACATAGTTCATAAAGTCCATGAATAATCTAGTTGAATGATACACAAAAATGGATCCTCTTAACAATGATCTTTAGAATATCCAAGGACATAACACTACTTTTGTAAGATTTCAACATAAGTATTTCTCTAACCTTTAAAGGAAGAAATTGTCACTTTCTTCTTAGGGAACTGTTGCCTTAAATCAGAACTCATGGGATGTAGGGGGCCACAAGATGCATATGCCACCAGTTAAAACAATATTCCACAGCTTTCCTAGCAACTAAGATGTCACTTGGATTTTTTTTTAAATAACATTTAAATTCTTTTTAAAAAATCATTTAATTCTGGGCAACATTTAATGCTGCAACATTGATGCTAAGAAATGTATCAGAAGACATAATAGGTAAAATTAATTATCTTATGGTCCACAAGGTTTTCAATTGTTCTTTTGTATAAAAAGAAAAAAAATAAAGTTTTCTGAAACCCTCACACAGAGGATTAGTAAGAAATGAATCTGTGTCCCGCATTTTAACACTTCTATGTGATACAGTCTGGATCTCTTGTCCTACTTTCAATAACAAGTGAGCTTTATGTTCATCACTGGGGTGACCTTGCCTCCTCCTTTAAGTTCTGAGTCATTTCTTATCTTGGGTCTCCACTGTCCCTTCTTGGGAATGACTTCTACCCCCTCAAATGTATCTTCCAATTTGCCTGTATCTTGTGCCCTCCCTGAGCCTCTGGTTCAGGCTCTCTGCACTCTTTAGCCAGAATCAGACGCTGGTGTCTCTGTCCCTTAAAACTGGTCCTTGGCTCAAAAGTCCTGATAACTTTTGTATTTAAGTTATTATAAAAATCCCTTGAACAACCATAACCAATACTAGGATGAACTCTGTCTACAACAATGCAACGTGCAAACATCGCAGCAATGAAGTAACAGCTATGTCAAACCCTGTTTTCTGGCCTTTTTAAATCAAAAATCAATCTCTCCTTCACTCATTCCTTTCTTTCCTCCCACCAAGCATAACTGATCCACTCCTCACAGGTATTTTCATGGCTGCCTAATGCAATAAACTTTCACCCTTATCTTCATAATATTCTAGTAATCAGCACAGAAACCAGTGACAATTTGCTGGTGGTGAAGGTAAAGGTTGTGATTTGAGCTTTTGTCTCAACAAGTTCTTTGTGACTCACACCAATAGTGACAAATCTACATGAAAAGAAGACACGTATAATTAGGTCTTAAACACACATGTTCATAAATGAAGAACAGCTACATCTTCCCACAATAGACCTTGCTCATTCCTGTCAGAGTCAAGACTCAAAGAAATATTTTCTTTCATTAAATTCTACCGACCCTGTGCACACTGCTTAACCTGTGTTAGCTTTTTAATTTCTTCAAAATAAAGGCAGGAGATTTGTATATGATAAGAGTAGCCTCCCTCTACCCCTGTAAGCTAAAGTCTTAGAATGGGAAAAACAATGAGCCATAATCATCTTCTTTAACCCCAGAGTCATTTTGTGTAGCTTTATGGCTTTCTTTTGGCAGTTCCAAATGAGGCAAGGTTTACAGATGATGTCTCCATCGGCAGGCAAGATGAGGTTTAGCAAGCTAAAGAATATAAAAATTAATGAGCAAAAGAAAATATGGAGAAGGGATAATGAAGACGAATGCACTTAGAATTGATGGAAGCTCTGAGGTCTCCTTCGGTACCTTCAGTCATCCCTAACACCTGCAAAGGGCAGAAAGGGCTCCTAGACCCTCCGTTTATCCTCAGTGACAACAGCTCAAGAGATCCAGTTTCAGGTCTCAGTCATCTGCTGCAAATAATCTATGTACAAAGCACATGCACACATATACTAACGAACGACACGTTATTTGATTGGATATGGTTTGCTTGCATAATAAATTTGATCAAAGAAAAATATTTAAAAAAGAATTAAAGATTGTTTTTGAATGAGACTTTCCAATTTTCATATTCTGATATAAGAAACATAAAAACTGTAGGAAGAAAGGAAGGGGTGGAGAGACCAGTAAAAACAATATGCAGAGCAAAATCAATTTCCCTGTGGCTTTTGTTGTCTAATTCTGGTATTGGGGCGGGTGGGAGGTAAACTTTTCGGGGTTTTAGCAGAACCTTTTAACACCCTGATAGAGTTAGGAATCTAGAGAAGAACTGTGCAAGCTTTCCTTATCAATTTAAATGCCAATTTTTCTCCGCCAAGACCAAACATTAAAAAAAAAGAAGTTGTTGGACTCAATAGTTAAAAAGTATAGTTTGATATATGTTTGTCGAAAGTAAAACCGACCAACAGCTATTCATGTCGGGAAAACGTCTTTGTGGGTGCCTCTGAAGAGTCTAGCGTTTTATTTCTGTGTCCCGTGTACACTGGGAGGGACACAAGAAGTTTGAATGGGAGCTGAAAGAAGCATTCTTTGTGCAGCCCCCTCACTCCTGATATGGTGTGTGTTCCAGGAAAGAGGACGGGCGCTGAGACTAAACACAAAAATCAAAATGGATTTTACTCCGCCTTCAGTAAACAGCATGGCACAAAAGTCCATTGTGCTATGAGATAACTGGTAAGATGAATGGAGTTGGCTGTCACGGAGGTGATTGTGGGGCCGGGCTCTATTGGATCACAGTCCGGGGCTGAATTCCTTTCTGGTTCATCAGGGTCTGTTGGTACCACAGGAAGTGTCATGATCCCTTTTTTCACTAGGGCCAGATGGTGTCCTTTTTGAGGCCTTACTAATGCCCAGTTTTCCACATGTAAAACTCCTGGGAAAATGACCTAACTCACAGCTGCTCGGTGAGGCTTGAGCAGGCATTTAGAAAGACTTCTGTTGGGAACAAGAAGATTGTACCACTAGCACAGCGGATAGGGGAGGCTGTGACCAAAAATGTATCAATTGCAAACTATCTTTAAACTACTATCATACTTTGAATCTTGGTTACACAATGTCTGTCTTCCTAGGCAGTGGCTGAAAGGGTGTTTCACAAAAGCAATTAATTGCTAGGGACACTGATTGTTTTCCTAACAGAAGTTTTACCTTCCTTGAGAGCAGATGGCCTGAATAAGAAGAGAAAATGTGGTCCAGAAGGGTCGGGAAAGGACAAAAAGTGAAAGATTCCCTAGATAGCTGCAAGGAGCCTGGGGAGAGGGGAGGGACGATGGTGTTAAAAAGAACTGGGAAAAGTGGAAACTTTTGATGTATGTGGCACTGTTTACCAATGAATTGAGCGATTCCCAGGAGCATCAGACTGCAGGTGTGTTGTTTAGAAAGCAGGATGCCTTTTCTATTAACTGAGTTACAGCAAGACCAGGGATTCACACTAAAATGTTACTATAGGATTTTCTCCCAACTCAAAAAACACAGGCAGCAATTACACTGGAGGCGAAGCAGATCTCAATAGCACTTTGAAATATTCACATCTTTTGTGTGAGCCAAGTAATAACTGGCTCTAACTTGCTTCTGAGTGTAATGGCCCTTGGTGGGACTGGTTTTATTCTATTGTTTCCACTTAATGGAAAACAACTCTTTTTAGCTGCTAGTTTTTGCTAACATTTTTAATTAAGTTATTGGTGATGAATGACAGCTTTTCTGTGCCGAATGGTTTGTTGGTTTTCTTAAATCTCAAGTCATATGAAAAGTTTAATGTTTTCTTGTTCCTAACTACAGGGGAAAAAAAAACACTCAAATAGAGTTGCAAAACAATTATTATAAAGATATTATTCTATAAAGTTATTTTTCTAAGCTTAAAATATTAAAATATTTTTGCAAATTTGTTTAACTTTTATATCACAAGTATCTTATATTACTAGAAAGAGAAGAATCAGTCTTATACATATGGCTTGTGTTTTCAACCAAGTAGCTAATTCTGATAGTAGCCTGTCATTTCAGATATCTGAAGTGTAACAACTGTTGTGTACCAAGTAACAAAGTAGAAATATAATAAGGAAGTAATATACTTATGAATTTTATTCAGATTGAGATTTTATATAAAAGAGACAAAATGGTGATTATCTATACTATTGTGACCTCCTAGTAAGCCATTAACAGGCATGCCTTGCTATTACTTCCTTTATTCTTGTGCATATTTAATAGACTCCTACTCCCTATATATAAGTGATCAGGGTTCAATGTGGGTGTGGCTTGTCAGAGGTATGGTAATACACCATTAAAACATTTTGGTGAGAGGCTGACAGATCCAGATCCATAAGGTGATTGATATATTTTTGCTCAAGTGGCCCTGATTTTGTTCACTTTTTAAAAAATATCTGTCTCTTTGGGGGATATTACACGTATGTGTTTAAAGAATTAATTCAGTAATCAGAGAGGGTAGGGGAAAAGAACATGCATGCTCCTCTGGTTAGCAGGCAAAAACATTAGAACAAAGATGAAGAAGTCATTAAAGGCACAATTTGTTTATTTGATTATCTTTCTTCTTAAATAATTACAGAACTCAGTGGGAGGGACTTCAAATACAGTTCTGGTGGTTGGTATTGGTTTTCTTTTTGTTTTCTAAATGAACTGAGCCTTCTTTCAGCAGGAAAGCAGACTCAAGTACCCTGCATAGTCACAGGCTCCATGCTGTACAGCTAACTAACTGTGGAGATAGAACCAGGATTTCCTCAACTGGGTCAGTTACAAGCAGCCCAGCTTCCAGCAAACGCTAGCCTTCTGTCTCCTTTCTTTCACAAGCAGGGTTACGTTTTGTTGTGGCACAAAGAAATCCTTCCTCCCTTGTTCACAACGCCCCACAGCACTGGCTCTCCTTTATCAACTGCTCTTTTCTTTCTCTGAATGCTATATTTTTATTTACATAAGCATTCTGGTAGATGTTTTGTTTACATATATATTCACTCATTTCAGAAGAATAACAGAGAATGAGGAAACCTTAAACCCTAAAGCACAGTTTTACAAAGACTACAAACCATCCCTGTAGCTGCCATTGTGCAAGAGAGTGACTCCAGGGTTGCTTTTATTTGTTTTAATTGCTCGCAATTGTCTTAATTACCATACTCCTCATATTTCCAGCTGAAATTCAAAGAGATTGCAGCAGCATCTTTTAAAGAGTCAAGTTTGATTCTACACAGGTTTTCTGTAGTGAGACAAGGGAGGGAAAAAAGGGTGCTATCTGAGGCTAGGATCTCAGACAAGGATGATACTGATGGTCTCCCCCACCCCCCCAAAAAAAGGAATGAAATGGTTCCAAAGAAAGAAAGAAAGAATTATCGAGCCACATACCAATGATCTCATTACATATATATGAATTTTGTATTATTTTTAGCTATTAATTTATTTATTTACTTTACATGTAAGTCTCAACTTCCCTTCCCTCCTCTGGGCTCAGGTTAGTTGACTCTCGTTTCTTGTGGTGTCCTTGACCTCTCTGGCCTCTTCAGTCTTTCTTACCCTCTTCCACAATATTTCCCAAGCCCCACCTAATGTTAGGCTGTGATCTCTGCATCTTTTTCCATCAGCTGCTGGGTGAACCCTCTCTGAGGACGGTTATGCTAAGGTCTTATCTGAAAGTATAGGAAAATATCATTAATAATGTCAGGGGTGGGGATTTCTCTCACGGCATGGGTTTCAAGTTGAGGCAGTCAATAGTTGGCCATTCTCTTAATTTCTACTCCATCTTTATCCCTGCATATCTTGTAGGTGGGATAAATTTAGGATCGAAAGTTTTCGTGGGTTGGTGTCCCCATATCTCTGTCTTGCGTGGTTACAGGAGATGGCAGGTTCAAGTTCCATATAGCTTATTTGTTAGGAGTCTTTTCTAGGAGTATAAGTGAGAGTATACAATAGATTCCTGTGAGTTTCCCTTGTCTTAGGTTTCCTTGCCCCAGAGATGCAGCCCTGCCCCACCAATCTCAGTTCTCCTTTCCAGTTACCTTTCATTCTGTCATCCCTACACTTGATTACTCCTGCTCCCCTCCCCACACCCTCTCTCACCCAGATCCCTTGCTACACTCACTCCCAATGTTTATTTTATTTCAATTCTCAGCAGGACTAAAGCATTCTCCCCTAGGTCTTCCTTGTTACTTAAGTTTTGGGGGCTGTGAATAGTAGCATAGTTACTTTGTATTTTGTGGTAAACATCCCCTTATAAGTGAGAATATACAACATGTGTCTATCTGAATCTGGATTACCTAACTCAGGATTATTTTTTCTAGTCGCATCCATTTGCCTGAAAATTTCATCACGTCATTTTTAATAGCAAAGTAATATTCAATTGTGTAGAATTACCACATTTTACTTATCCATTTTTCTGTTGATGGACATCTAAATTGATTCCAGTTTCTGGCTATTATGAGTTAAACTGCTATGAAAATAGTTGAACAAGTGTCCGTGTGGTAGAACATCTTTGTGTATATGCTAAAGAGTTGTATAACTGGGTGTTGAGGTAGAACTATTCCCAATTTTCTGAGAAACGTCCAAATTTATTTCCAAAATGGCTACACTCTAATCAAGGAGTGTTCTCCTTACTCCACATCCTTGCCAGAATGGGCTGTACCTTGGGATTTTTATCTTAGCCACTGTGACAGGTGTAATATGGAGTCTCAGAGTCATTTTGATTTGCATTTCCATGATAATTATGTTGACCATTTTTAAGTACTTAGCTATTTGAGATTCCTCTATTGAGAATTCATTGTTTAGCTATATACCCCATAGCTATGTTTGGTTGATCATTTAGTCTCTGAGATCCCACCAGGGGCTTGGTTAGTTGACTCTATTGGTCTTCATGAGGTGTTCTTATCCCTTTCAGGGCTCTCAATCCTTCCCCCAACTCTTCTATAAAAATACAGGAGTTCTGTCTGACTTTTGGCTGTGGGTCTCTGCATCTGTTTTAGCTTCTGGGTGGAGGTTCTCAGAGGCCAGTTAGCTAGGCTACTACCTGTAAGCATAGCAGAGTATCATTAATAGTGTCAGGAATTGGTGTTTGCCCATATGATGGGTATCACATTGGGTTGGTTATTGGTTGGCCATCCCTCAGTCTCTGATTCATCTTTGTCCCTGCATTGCTTGCAGACAAAACAAATTTTGAGTCAAAAGTTTTGTGGGTGAGCTAGTGAAGAGGCTGGACAGCCAGCGACAGCCTCAGCACTTCTGTCACCTCAGCACTTCTCCTCGACTCAGCACTCCCTGGCTATCACAAAAGCTCACCTTTACCTTCTTGCTCCTTCCCATCTGACACTTCTTAGGAGGCACATTCCAGTGCTGAAATTCAGCAATCATTCCAATAGCACTCTCTAAAGCAAACTCCCTCTGGGGAATGAATGGCAAGTGCTAGCCTGAGAACAGATAAACAGCCACTACTCCCAGACCCCATGTAGCCAAGGCTGGTACCCTCTCTGATGGATAGCTAGAGACACTCCCGTGCAGGTGGGCCCTGTCCTTGGGAGAAGCGAAAAACCACACATCCTTAGAGAGATTAAGCGCCATGTTTTGGGGCAATCAAGCGTTTCCAGACACCTATGACCAGTTTGTAAAATCACTTATTCATGATAGCACCATAAAGACCAAAAGAGCTTCCCTCCCCAATTATGTGACCCATCCACCACCTAAACAAATGGCGTTTAAAAAATTACTTCCTTTATTATTTCCCTTGCCATGCAACTCTGAAACCCAAAAATCTGCTTGTGTACAAATGCCCTAAGCCCCTAGACATGGGATCGCAATCCTGCCCTGCACAGTGGGAACAGATTGCAATTCAAACTGGATTCGAATTTATTAAAAGGCTCTTTGTCTCACTACATCGGATTAAGCAAGTCTTTGAGCTCTCCTGGGATCCTGAGACCTGGGCATAACATTGGTATCTTTATCATCCATTGGTGATCCTGTCTGTCTACAGGAGGTGGTCTCTTCAGGTTCCATATCCCCACTGCTCAGAGTATTAGCTAAAGTCACCCCCATAGACTACTGGAAACCTTCCCCATCACAGGTCTCTGGGACATCCTAGAGATTCCCACAAACTCACCAGTTGCCAATTTCCATTCATTTTCCTGTCCCTCTGGCCCTCTCTTCTGTTACTTCCTACACCCGATCATCCCCACTCCTCAGGTCCCTCCGCATTCCCTCTTCCACTCAGCTCCCAACCTTCCTCTGCCTCCTATGGCAATTTTATTCCACCTTCTTACTGAAAATCATCCTCCTTGGATCTTCCTTTTTCTTTATTTGGGTCTGTGGAGGATAGTGTGGGGAAGCTGTACTTTTATGGGCTAATATCCACTTATATGTGAGTGTATACCATACATGTCTTTTTGGGTATGATTATCTCACTCAGGATAATATTTTCTAGTTCCATCCATTTGGCTGCAAATTTCATGAAGTCTTGGTTTTTAGTAGCTGAATAGTATTTCATTGTGTAAATGAACCATATTTTTTGTATTTATTCTTTGGTTGAGTGGCATGTGAGTTGTTTCCAGTTCCTGGTATTATAAATAAAGCTGCTACAAACACAGTGGAATATGTTTTCTAATAGTATGGTAGAATGTCTTTTGGGTATATGACCAGGACTGGTATAGGTGGGTCTTGATGTAGAACTATTTCCAATTTTCTATGAAATAATCAAATTGATTTCCAGAGTGATTGCATAAGTTTGCTCTCCCACCAGCAATGGAGGAGTGTTCCCTTGCTCCACATCCTCACTAACATGTGCTGTCTCCTTGAGTTTTTGATCTTAACAATTCTGATGGGCATAAGATGGAACATCAAGGTCATTTTGATTTGCATTTCCTTGATGTCTAAGAATGTTGAATATGTCATTTAAGTGTTTCTAAGTCACTTGAGATTCCTCTGTTGAGAATTCTTAGTTTGACTCTCTAGCCAGTTTTTTTTTTTAATTAGATTATTTGGTTTGTTGGTGTCTAACTTCTTGAGTTCTTTATATATTTTGGATATTAACCTTCTGTTGTAGGTAGGGTTAGTGAAGACAATCTCTAGTCTGGAATTGTGATGTATTGACAGTGTCCTTTCTTTACAGGTGCTTTACAGTTTCATGAGGTCTCATTTATTCTTGACCTTAGTGCCTAAGCTAGCTGCTGTTCTGTTCAGGAACCTGTGTTCCTTGCCTTTGCGTTCAAGACTACTTCCTATTTTCTCTTCTGTTAGATTTAATAGATTGGATTTTATATTGAAGGATCTTTGATCAACTTGGAATTGCATTTTATACAGTGTGATAAATATGGATTTATTTGCATTTTTCTATATGCAGACATCCGGTTAGACCGGCCCATTTCTTGAAATGGCTTTCTTCTTTCAATAGTATGGTTTTGGCTTCTTTATCAAAAATCAAGTGCCCATAAATATGTGGGTTTATTTCTTGATCTTTGATTCGATTCCATTAAGTAGCTTGTCTGTTTCTATACCAATACCATGCAGTGTTTTTTGTTATTGTTTGTTTTTTGTTTGTTTACTATTATTCTGTAGCACAGCTTTAGATCAGGGAATGTGTTGCTTCCAGAACTTCATTTATTGTTCAGGGTTGTTTTAGCTATTCTGTCTTTGTTGTTTGTTTGTTTGTTTTCCATATAAAGTTGAGAATTGCTCTTTCAAGGTCTCCAAAATATTATGTTGGAATTTTGATGGGAATGGATTTTAATCTGTAGGCTGCTTTTGGTTAAATGGCTATTTTCACTATGTTAATCCTACCAATACTTGAGCATGAAAGATTTTTCCATCTTCTGATTTCTTCAGTTTCTTTCTTGAGGGACTTGAAGTTTTTGTCATATAGGACTTTCACTTAGTTATTTTATATTTTGTATTTTATATGTGGCTTTTGTGAAACATGTTATTTCTCTATTTCTTTCTCTGCCCATTTATCTTTTATATAAAGAATGGCTACTGATTTCTTTGTGTTAATTTTATATCCAGCCACTTTACTGAAGGTGTTTATTAGCTGTAGAAATTCTCTGGTAGAATTTTGAAGGTCACTTATGTATACTATCATATCATTTACAAATAGTGATACTTTGACTTCTTCCTTTCCAACTGGTATCTCCTCTATCTGTTTTAGGTGCCTTATTGCTCTATCTAGTACTTTATTGAATAGATAGAGAGTGGGAAGTCTTGTCTTGTCCCAAATTTTAGTGGATTACTTTAAGTTACTCTCTATTTAATTTGATTTTGGCTATTGGCTTACTGTATATTGCTTTTATTATGTTTAGTTATGTGACTTGTACCCTTGATCACTCCAAGACTTTTAACATGAAGGGGTGTTGGATTTTTTCAAAGGTTTTACAGCATTAAATGAGATGATCATGTGATTTTTTTTCTTTCAGTTACTTATAAGATGCATTTCATTTATTGAACTATTGTACCTGCCTCCTTGGGATAAAGACTGCTTGACCTGGTGAATGATGATTTTGGTGTATTCTCGAATTTGGTTAGGAAGTATTTTATTGAGTATTTTTGGATTGATGTTTATGAGAGGAATTTGTCTGAAATTCTCTTTCTTTGTTGACTCTTTGTATGGTTTAGGTATCAGGGTGACTGTGACTACATAGAATGAGTTTGGCAATGTTCCTTCTGCTTTCATTTTTGTAAGAGTTTGAGGTGTATTGGTATTAACTCTTCTTTGAAAATCTCTCAGTATTTTGCACTAAAAATCTTCTGCCCCTTGACTTCTGTTGTTGTTGGGAGAGTTTAAATGACTGCTTCTATTTCCTTACAGGATATAGGACTCTTTGAATCATTTATCTGATCTTGATTTAACTTTGGTAACTTGTATCTGTCTAGAAAATCATCCATTTCATTTAGATTTTCTTATCCGTGGAGTACATGTTTTTGATGTAAGATCTAATGATTTTATGAATTTCCTCAATGTCTGTAGCTATATCTCCCTTTCCATTTCTGATTTGATTAAATTGGACATGCTCTCAGCCTTTTAGTTTGTTTAGCTAAGGGTTTGTTTTTCTTTTTCTTTTTTTAATGAACCAGCTCATGATGTTGTTAAGTCTTTGTATTGGTCTCTTTGTTTCTAATTGATTGATTTCAGTCTGGAGTTTGTTTATTTCTTCTTGGATGTGTTTGCTTCATTTTGTTCTACAACTTTCAGGTATGTTTTGAAGTTGCTAATACCAGATTGCTCCAACTTCTTTATAATAGCAATTAGTGCTATGAACTTTCCTCTAAGACCTGCTTTCATTGTGCACCACAAGTTTGGGTATGTTGTTCCTTCATTTTCATTTCTAGAAAATCTTTGATTTTTTTCGTACTTTCTTCTTTGACCCAGTGGTCATTGATTGCATGAGATTGTAGGCTTTCTGTTGTTTCTGTTGTTGCTGTTGCTGCTACTGTCTTCCTTTGATCAATTGTGATCTGATAAGATGCAAGGGGTTGTTACAATCTTCTTTAATCTGTTGAGCCTTGCTTTGTGACCAAGGATATGGTATATTTTGGAGAGGGTTCCATAAATTGCTTCAAGGAAAGTATGTTCTTTTTTGTTTGGGAGAAAGGTTCTGTAGAGATCTGCTAAGTATATTTGGTTTATAATATGTTAGTTTTATTATTGCTCTGTTTAGTTCCTGTTTTGATGACCTGTCCATTGGTGAGTGTGGGGTTTTGAAGTTCCCCACTATTAAGGTGTCGAGTTTGAGATGTAATTTATGCTTTAGCAATGTTACTTTTACAAATATTGGTGCCCTTGCATTTGGGACATAGATGTGCAGAATTGAAATAGCATCTTGGTGGAGCAGCAAGCAGCAGGGAAACGCAACCCTCCACCCCAGTCAGCCTCCGCGTGTTTTCCCTCTGTCGGGAGAGCGCCAACGCCTGGGCCGACCCAAACCTTGTCCCCAAATGGCGAGAACAACAACGACATCATCCAGGATAACGGGACTATCATTCCTTTCCGGAAGCACACAGTGCGTGGGGAGCAGTCCTACAACTGGGGAATGACGGTCAATGTATATTCTACCTCGATAACCCAGGAGACTAGGAGCAAGCATGACATCATTGCATGGGTTAATGACATAGTGTCTCTAAACTACACAAAGGTGGAACAGCTCTGCTCAGGAGCGGCCTATTGCCAGTTCATGGACATGCTCTTCCCAGGCTGTATTAGTTTGAAGAAAGTAAAATTCCAAGCAAAGTTGGAGCATGAGTATATTTACAACTTTAAATTTCTTCAAGCGTCCTTTAAACGGATGAATGTTGATAAGGTAATCCCAGTGGAGAAGCTGGTGAAGGGGCGTTTCCAAGACAAGCTGGAGTTTATTCAGTGGTTTAAGAAATTCTACGATGCTAACTATGATGGGAAGGAATACGATCCTGTCGAAGCCCGACAAGGACAAGATTCAATTCCTCCCCCTGACCCTGGTGAACAGATCTTCAACCTGCCCAAGAAGTCTCACCATGCAAACTCGCCCACAGCAGGCGCAGCTAAGTCAAGTCCTGCAGCTAAGCCAGGATCCACACCTTCTCGCCCCTCGTCCGCCAAAAGGGCTTCATCCAGCGGCTCAGCATCCAGATCTGACAAAGATTTAGAAACACAAGTCATACAGCTCAACGAGGATGTCCATTCACTGAAGCTTGCCCTGGAGGGTGTGGAGAAGAAGAGGGATTTCTACTTCGGGAAGCTGAGAAAAATTGAGCTGCTGTGCCAAGAACACGAGCAGGAAAACGACGACCTTGTACAGCAACTCTTGGAGGTGCTCTACGCTTCTGACGAGCAGGAGGGCCAAACAGAAGAGCCTGAAGTGGAGGAGCAAGCCCATGAACAGCAGCCCCAGCAGCAAGAAGAGTACTGAACCGTCTCATCAGCTCATGACACTTCCATCGTGCGTGGGGACTTTCCTTCCAGACATTGGAACGTGTGTGGCCTGGAGCGCAGTAGAAACCAGCTGTTCCCAACCTGTTCTCATCCACAGCCATCTTGCATCCACCAGCCATTGCTCTTGGTTCCCACTTCCTCTGCCAAGATGCGTTAGCAGATGGCCATTCTGGTCAGCTCCCTGCCAGGTCATAGGGTCACATGCCTTCAACTTCACCACCTGGCTGCTTGAGACTGGTTCTACTCCTCCCTCATAACTATGTCCCACCCAACACCACCACCACCACTACCACCCCTTTTTATCCTGGTGTGAACAAAGGTAATTTGATATATGGTATTTATATTGGCATTTTTCAACCCAGTGTCAGTAGATGTCACGCGCATTTGTGGTGCTTTGATGTTTGCGAGTCTAACCTCCTCTTATAAATTTGGTCAGATAATTAATTGAAACAAAGGGAAACAGATATTTGATATGAAAGCCATATGACAGTAGCTTATGTCATGGGGAAAACACTTTCTCCCTCTACTCACAACACTAAAGGGAAAACAATGGATTCAGAACTATGACTTCAGGGCCCAGCAGTGTTGATAGAGCAGCACGTTAGACAACCACACAGTCGTTAGTTTTCAGACATTCGCTCACGGACAATACCATCTCAGCTTTGCCCTTGCTCCGTGTGTCCCCACCCTCCTTCTCCCAGGTTCTCCTGTTATTTTCTTTCTCAGGGTCCTTTCTTTGGTGGGGGTCCACTCCCGGAAAGATGTTGTCATTGGCAGTCTGCAGTTGCAGAAGGGGGTAGGGTGGTCTCAGAAGGCGCGAGGCTTCCTGCCTCTTCCCTCTTCCTCCTTGTAAGGGCTTCAACCCAAGTCCTCCCGTTCACATTAAAGAATCCATACTAAAGGGAAACGTCCGTGAGGGAGGTGACCACACGCCAGCCTTCTGCATCGTGTCAGTGCTGGCTGTCAAGGCTGGAAGCGAAGACTTGATTGATAGCATGATTTCAAGGGAGAAGTGTAGCCACACACAAAAACACCAATGACTCCCATCACCTTCTGGAGGAAGGACTCCACCCTCTCTGCAACAAGGGGCCCTCCTTGTCACTGACAGTTGATAACCCATGGCAATTCATAAACAGGAAACAGTGAATTGAAAGCATTCCTTGTTTTTAACTAATATTTGCACATTTTCTCAGTCTCCTTCCTGATGGCCGCCTGTCCTCCCCTTGAGACAGATGGTATTCTTCCATAACTCCCTCCATTTTGTTTGATTTTAGCTTTAGGTTTGCTGTCACTGGTCATGTGAGCAGCAAGTGCAGAGAAATGAGAAACAGATGTGCCCACCCCACCTTCCACTTAAAAGAAAAATCTCAAAATAAATTTCTGAATTATCCATCATAAAGCTTTGAAATTTCTTTATTAATTAATGGGAGAGCAACCTTGAATTCTAGCATTGATGCTTCACAACAAGAGAAAGCTCTCCAGACTAAACCTCCACAGCAGCATTGTATGTAACTGAGGTCCTTGTGGCAAAGATGGCTTGTATTTTTGAAATGATCACAACACACTGTGCAGAAGTGGACAGATGTTCCATGGCTTTGGTTCTCCTTCCTTCTCTCTCCTGCTCATTCAGCCCTGCAGCACATCTCTCTGAGGCTGGGAAGCCTCACCCCTCACAGTGATGTCCTCCCAAGCCTGGCCGAGGTAGTGGCCGTGCTCTACAGAGCATCAAGCTTCATGTTGCTTTCCTGAGCCTTTTTTATTCACTCACTTTGTTTTTAGTTTTTTAATAGCTATTATAAAGAGGTACAATAAGCAGCTATTCACAGATACCCGAGTGGTTCCTATACCTGCCCAGGACATCTTAATAACACCCAGGGATGGGGGATTCATGGCCACATTCCTGTGAATGGGTACCAGGGAGTCAGGATCTTTCTTCTCCCAATGCCTCTTGCTGGAAGCACTCTGTTCCTCTCCAAACCTCCCTGGACCTACTGGAGACCTAGCTGTCCTAGCTAGCTGGTGACCTAGCTCCTTGCTGGAGACCCACTGGCTACATGTCTGAAAAGAATGTCACCCCAGCTAGTATACTCCATTTTCCTTCCTAGTGGTGAGCCAGGCCATTCATCCATTTAGAGAGAAGCTGTACCTCCTGTTCGTGTGCCCATCTTAAATATCTTGTGAAGTGCTACATCCCTGATGGTGCCATGGATGCTTTGGGGAATCCTTTGCAGCTATTTCCACCCCTACCTCTGGGCATCTACCATTCGTGGATGGCAGAACACATTTGTTCTCTTATCTTGGCATTCAGGACACACAATCATCTAAGCCCCAGCTCAGCCACAGAACATCACATTGGGTCCAGAGGTAACCCAGTATGGGTCCTTGCTCCTCCCTCTCAAGAAGTTGATTTTTTCCCTCAGTTTCCCCACACCCACTGTTGGCTGTAAGTGCTTCCATTACCACTGTCAGATTGGAAGTGATCGAAGCAAGGGATGAAGCTCTCATTCTAAGTAGAGAAGCAGGAAAAAAAATGTTCAAAAGACAAACACCCTGTTGAACTGAGAGAAGTAAACTCCAGAAGGGAATCAAGATTTCTTCCCTTTGCTGGTGAGTGTTTCCATTATTCCGTTAAGGTTTAATATGCATTCAGATTACTTTTACTAAATAGTACACCATAAAGCTTTTGTTATATATTAAATGTAAACTGAAAGGAATGTAAACATATGTATTGTTAATTATAAATATCGATAAGTAAGGCATACTAGATGAAGAGGTCTTATTCAGATGCATCACATTCATTTTACATTACCCACCTATTGTCGCATGGTAGGATAGCTTTTTGTCTCTGAATATGTGAATAACTTGACTTGCGTTGATCTTTTTACATATTCAATAAAAAAATATGTTAAAAAAAAAGAAATAGCATCTTGGTGGATTTTTCCTTTGGTGAATATGAAATGTCCTTCTCCATCTCTTTTGATTATTTTCATTTGAATATTTATTTTAGTAGATATTAGAATGCCTACTCCAGTTTGTTTCTTGGGTCTATTTATTTGGAAAACTTTTTTCCAGGTCTTTACTCTAAGGCAATGTCTATTTTTGTTGCTAAAAGATGTTTCTTCTATGCCACAGAATGATAAATCCTCTCTTTGCATTGATTCTGTTAGCCTGGGTCTTTTAATTGGGTAATTGAATCCGTTGATGTTGAGAGATATTAATGACCAATGGTTTTTAACTCCTGCTATTTTGATATTGGTGGTGGGAGTGTGTATGTGTGTGTGTGACATGTGTACACATGTTTACATAATTTCTTTTGGTTTTCCTGATGTGAAATTATTTATTTCCTGTGTACTCTTGTGTATAGTTAACCTGTAGGGGTTGAAGTTTTCCCTCTAGTGTCTTTTGTAGAAATTGATGTGAGGATAGATATTGTATAAATTTGGTTTTGTCTTGGAATATTTTTTTTCTTCGTCTATGGGGAATGAAAGTTTTGCTGGGTATCACTGGTCTTTTAGAGACTGTAAGTCATCCACTTAGGCCTTTCTGGATTTTAAAGTCTCAGTTAAAACGTCAGGTGAAATTCTGATAGATTTGCCCTTATATGTTACTTGGCCTTTATTCCTTACAGCTTTTAATATTCTTTCTTTGTTCTGTGCATTAAGTGAAGGAGGGTTTTTTTCTTTCTTTTTTCTTTTTTTTTCTGTTTCAATCTATTGTCTGTTCTGTAAGCTTCCTTTTTGGCTACAGGCATCTCTTTCTTTAGGTTGGGAACGTTTGTCTCCTATGATTTTGTTGAAAATATTTTCTGGACCTTTTAGCTGGGATTCTTCTTCTAATTCTATTATTCTTAGGATTGATCTTTTCATAGTATTCCAGATTTCTTGGGTGTTTTGAGTTAGAACCTTTTTAGATTTATCAATTTCTTTAACTGATGTGTTAATTGCTTCTATAATGTCTTCTATGCCAGAGATTTTCTCTTCTTTTTCTTGTATTGTGTTGGTGATGACTGTGTCTAGATTTCCTGTTCTCTTCCCTAGAATTCCCATCTCCTGGATTCCCTTAGTTTGTGTTTACTTTATTAGTTTTATTTCCCTTTTCAGAGATCAAAGTTTTGTTCAGTTTCTTTACATTCTTTATTATTATATTTTCTTGTATTTCCTTAGGGATTTTTTTCATTTCCTTGATAAGGCCTCGATCATCCTCATAAGATTGAATTTGAGGTCATTTTCTTGAGCTTTGCCTGTGTTAGGATATCTAGGGCTTGCTCTAGTAGTATAGCTGGACTCTTGATAGGATATTACCCTGGCTTTTGTTGATTTTTGTTCTTAAGCTGGCTTTTGGCCATCTTGTTGTCCCTGGTGCTCATTGGCCATGAGGAATGCAATTAGAGTTGTGGGCCTGGTGGTGCCAGATGTTGGCAGGCCTGGTTGTCTCTGCTGCTGGTAGGTCTCAGGGAACACAACCAGACCTAAATGTCTCTGATGCCAATAGGCCTTCAGAAATGCAGGCAAAACCGTGAGCTTGACAATCTATATGGAAGTTATAAGATATTACTAGTGAAGAGTTGAAAATATGACTTTAAAATAGAAAAAATTAGTCAACGGCCACATGATTTTAATAAAATCTGATATTTTTTCAAGACTATTTACTCAATATGAGAGCAAATTTCAAATAGGCAATTTTAATGTTACCTAGAACCATCATTCAAATGTTTTTCATTATTATTGTAACTTCTGTGTATTAGTAGGGATCAGAGTATTTCCAGATTTGGGGCCCCTGACTCAAGAATGAAATCAAGGCTCCTAGAAACTGCAAAGTACTAAGAAAACTTCATTCAAAGAAAAACAGAAGACAAGCACTCTGTCAGTATTGACAGCAGACCATGTGAATATTCAAGGGTTTCTTACTGCATCCGATTTTAAGGAATTTATGACTGAGGAGGGCCGATTGAGTGAGTCTCGGTATGGACTGACATGGTTGATTACATAAGCCCCTGCTCACTGTGCATGACCTTTACAATAATTCATCTGCTTTTCATCAGATACACATCTGATATTGCATAGGCATATGATTATAAATAGGGCATTATCATTTAATGATGCATTTTTGCATCTTTGTTAAGCATGCACCAAAAGCCAGTGATACTGGATTACCTTATTATTAATTTCTAGATGTATTGTGGATGCATGTGAATACAATCAGGCTCTATCAAAAGGTTACAAAGCAAACTAGCTTGTTTGCATTGTTTAAAGCAGATATACTTGTATCTTGAACCAATAATGTATTTTAGGTTGTGAATACCTTGCTAAATGTTTTGTTCAGAGACTGGTGTACATATAACCAAAGTAATGTTGAGTTCCAGATTTATAAATTATACCTTATGCTTTTCTGCCTTACCTCATAAGGACTGAAAAAGGAATCCCCTAATTGAAACTTTTTAAAAGTGGTAAAAGATGTACCTAACTTTTAAAAAATTAAGCTAATTTCTTTGTGTTGTATGACTATGAAAAATATATCCAGTTTTTAAAACTTGTGCTAAAATTAGACATAATACTTTTTATAGTCTGAGGTTTCTCACATTTAAAACTGGAAATTCCTTAGAATTTAACCTATAAATTATTTGAATCTTTCAGGAAAAAAAAACTGTACTCACGTTTTGAGTATTTCATTAACAAATAGACTTTAGAGTGACTACTCTAACCAAGAGTCTAATAACAGGACATGATTAAGACAAAGCCAAAGGAGGACTCCCCTGAAGACACCACAGCCTGAGGCATCCCAGGAGATCTGGCACACAGGGCAACCTACACTACAGCCTCAAGACATCCCAGGAGATCTGCTACACACAGGGCAACTGACACCACAGCCTGAAGACATTCCTAGAGATCCACTACACACAGAGCAACTGGCCAACTGATCTCCAGCTTGTCTGCTCCCCTAAAGATACCACAGCTTGAAGATGTCCCAGGAGTTTCTCTGCACACAAGGCAACTGGGCAACTGACACCACAGTCTAAAGACCTTGCAGGGGCTCCACGGCATGCATGGCAACTGACCCAACAGACTGAAAGCCTCCCTGGAGTTCTGATGCACACAAGGAATCAGAAATCACAGTCCAACCCCTCCCCAACACCCCCCCCCTCAGTGAATAGCTTCACACAGGACAACAGTTTGCCTGCTTCTCTGAAGACTCAGCAGCCTGAAGGCCTCCCAGGAGATCTACTGCAGCCAGGGCAACACTAGCAGATCAGCAGCTCCTCTGCCCCTCTGAAGACCCCAGTCAGAAGGCCCCACAAAAGTTCTGCTACAGCCAGGGCTGCAGGCCTATCTGGTGACCTGAAGCAACCCAGGGACAAAAGAGGCAGGCTCCTGACAGAGACACACAGACCAGGGATAACCAGGTGGTGAGAGGCAAGTGCAAGACCATAAACAACAAAGGCCAATATACATGAGCATCATCAGAACCCAGTTGTCCCACCACAGCAAGTCCTGAATACACCAACAGACCTTAAAATCAGGGAACTGAAGTAAAATTCTGTCTCCTGAAGATAATAGAATTCTTTAAGGAGGCTACAAATAAGACACTGAAAAAAAATACAAGAAAACACAGGTAAACAGGTAAACCAAATAAAACCCATAAAGAAATACAGGAAAACACAATCAAACAGGTGAAGGAATTGAATAAAGCAGTCCAAGACCTAAAAGTGGAGGTAGAAATAGTAAAGAAAACACAAAGGGAGACAAGCCTAAAAATGAAAAACCTCAGAAAGCGGTCAGGAATTACAGATGTAAGCAGCATCACCAACAGAATACAAGAGACTGAAGAGAGAATTTCAGGTGTGGGAGATACCATAGAAGAGACTGACACGATTGTCAAAGAAAATTCAAAACATAAAAAAAACTCCTAACCCAAAACATCGAGGAAATCCAGGACACAAAGAAAATACCAAATCTAAGAATAACTAGAATAGAGGAAAACAAAGATTCTGGCTCAAAGAACCTGAAAATATCTTCAGCAAAATCATGGGAAAAACTTGCCCAACCTAAAAAAAGAGATGGCCATGAAGATACAAGAAGCCTACAGAACCAAATAAATGGGACAAGAAAAGAAAATCTTCTTGTCACATAATAATCAAATCACTAAATTCACAGAGCAAAAAAAGAATATTAAAAACTACAAGGAAAAAGGGCCAAGTAACTATAAAGTCAGACCTATCAGATTTACACCAAACTTGTCAACGGAGACACTAAAAGCCAGAAGAGCCCGGTCAGAGGTCATGCAGATTCTAAGAGAACACAATACCAGCCCAGGCTACTATATCCAGCAAAACTCTCAATCAGCATAGAAGGGAAAACCAAAATATTCCAGCGCAAAACGAAATTCAAACAGTATCTATCTACCAATTCATCCCTACAGAGGATTTGAGAAGGAAAACTCCAACACAAGTAGGGTACCTACACCAAAGAAAAGACTCGATATTAAGCATCTCACAACAAATCCAAAAGGAAAGAACTACATGCACATAATGCCAACTACAAAAACAAACATAATAGGAAATAACAATCATCTGTCTTTAATATCTCTCAACATTAATGGACTCAATTCACCTATAAAAAGATATAAAGTAACAGACTGGATATGTAAACAGGATCCAGGATTTTGTTACATACAAGAAACATACCTCAATAACAAAAACAGTTACTATCTCAAAGTAAAAGGCTGTAAAAGTAAAAAGTAAAAGTAAAAAGGTCTTCCAAGCAAATGGTCCCAAGAAACAAGATGCATTTGCCATCTTAATGGCCAATAAAATCGATTTTCAACCAAAAATTATCAAGCAACATGAAGGACATTTCATCTTCATCAAAGGAAAAATTCACCAAGAAAAAGTCTCAATTCTGAACATCTATGCCCCAAATGCAAGAGTGCCCACATTCATAAAAGAAACTTTACAAAACCTCAAAGCACACATTGTACCTCATACAATAGTGGGAGACTTGAACACCCCCACTCTCAGAAATGAACAGATCATGAAAACAGAAACTAAACAGAGTCACAGTGAAACTAATAGAGGTTATGAACCAAATGGATTTAACAGATATTTATAGAACATCTATTCTAAAACAAAAGAATATACATTCTTCTCAGATCATCATACTACCTTCTAAAAAATTGTTGACATAATTAGGCACAAAACAAGCCTCAGCCAATACTAAAAGCCATGCATCCTACCAGATCACCATGGCCTAAGGCTGGACTTCAATAACAACCAAAAGAACAGAAAGCCCACATACATATAGAAATGGAATAACTCTACTCAATGATAACTTGTTCAGGGAAGAAATAAAGAAAGAATTAAAGTCTTTCTGTAATTCAATGAAAATTATGACACAACATATCCAAAATTTGGGGACACAATGAAAGCAATACTAAGAGGAAAATTCAGTATGAATTCAGTTCTCTGGTAAAGAAACTGGAGAGATCCTACACTAGCAACTTAACAGCACACCTGAGAGCTCTAGAACAAAAGAAGCAAAAACACCTAAGAGGAGTAGAAGGTAAGAAATAGTCAAACCTAAGGCCCAAATCAACCAAATAGAAACAAAAAGAACAACACAAAGATCAACAAAACCAAAGGCTGGTTCCTTCAGAGAATCAACAAGATAAACAAACCCCTAGCCAAACTAACTAAAAAGCCCAGAGGAAGTATCCAAATTAACAAAATCAGAAGTGAAAAGGGAGACAGAACAACAGAAATGGAGGAAATTAAAAAAAAATCATAAGATCCTACTACAAAAGCCTATACTCAACAAAACTGGAAAATCTAGATGAAATGGATGGTTTTTCTAGACGGATACTACATACCAAAGCTAAATCAAGAGCAGTTAAACTTTCTAAACAGGCCCATATTCCCTAAGGAAATAGAAGTCATTAAGAACATCCCAACCAAAAAAAAGGCCAGATGACTTTGGTGCAGTATTCTACCAGACCTTCAAAGAAGACCTAATACCAATATTACTCAAACTATTCCATAAAATAGAAACAGAAGGAACACTACTTAATTCATTCTATGAACCCACAATTACTCTGATACCTAAACCATATAGGGACATAGCAAAAAAAAGAGAACTTCAGATCAATTTTGCTTATGTATATCAATGCAAAAATACTCAAAAAATTCTTGCAAACTGAATCCAAATCACATCAAAAACATCATTCACTAAGATCAAGCAGGCTTCATCCCAGGGATACAAGGTTGGTTCAGTATAGGAAAATCCATAAAGATTTACTTATTTTTATGTTCATAAATGCTTGTCCACATGCAAGTATATGCACTACATATGTGCCAATTATTCATATTGGACCAAGGAGGGTGTCAGATTTCTTCCAAATTCAGGAGCTGGAATTTTAGGTAGTTTTAAGCTATCTTGTGGGTACCAGGAATCAGTCCCAGTCTTTTGCATGAGCAGCAAGTGTTCTTAAACATGTAATAATCTATTCAACTCCTGAAACTAAGATTTTTTACGATGATGATAATGATGACAATAACTATCTTCTAGAATCTACAGTGGTAATGAAAAACTTCTACACATTCCCATTCTTCTCATGTGAGGAAAAGTTAAAATGCACACATTCTAGAATTTAAAAGCAGAAATTTAGTTGAGAATAAGAAATAATGATTTGCTATAACATGGTGACATAGCACAACATTATAAACAAAGGGCATTTATAGCTTTGTAGTAGTTAATTTTGGTACAATTGGAAATAGAAAGTAAACTACATAAATTAGACTCAATAAAAATGCTATGCAGATGCCTATCCATGAGTTTTCTTCAAATCACAAGACCTCAGAGGAGATTTTTCTTTTGTGTGAATAATATCTATTGACATTCTTTCCTCCCATGTGTACTACTATTACTGACAGTCTGGTTGAGCTGTTGCATGGTTAACAATGACACAAAATTTTATCAGCAGTGTTTATCTTCCTATTCTCCATGTGAGTATTTCCTTCATGGGAATCCAATTTTCATTTATCACAGAAGTAACTGGATACTACACCAGACTTCCCCAAACTCTCATGCTAAAAGCCTTCTATGGTTTGAAAGTGTCATGCACGTTATGTTATAGATTTCCACTGGTTTTCAATAACATAATTCCAAATACAGCTTAAGAAGACATTATTATTATATCTTTCCATCAGTAACCCAGTGTAGACAAATGTCCATTCTAGAAAACAAAAACAACTCCATTTATTGTAAACATCAAGAACACAAACTAGTAGTATAGATTAATTGTTTAGAATTTAATTATTTAGAAGTAAAATAATAGGCAAAGAAAATAGACATAAAAGGGAAATACAAGATTATTTAACTGAAATTTAGGAAATTACAGTGGACACCCACTTCTACAACACCCAGAGTTAGCCCAACTCCAA
This sequence comes from Grammomys surdaster, assembly GCF_004785775.1. Lineage (NCBI taxonomy): Eukaryota > Metazoa > Chordata > Mammalia > Rodentia > Muridae > Grammomys > Grammomys surdaster. Next base: position 9,278,194 of record NW_021604576.1, on the reverse strand, counting down.
GGTGCTCTGACAAGTCCAGGACCACAGGTGAGACCACAACATCTGCCCCAACACCTGGAGTAACTGGGACACCCTAGATCCAGGGACACAGGAACCACTGCCTGACCAGTAACACAAGTTCCTTCTGGTTTGAACCTGCACCCAGAGAAGACCTGGGGTGCTGGCTCTGTACCCACTCCTACAAAACCAAGACGGAGCCTGACTCCCAGGTGCTCTGGTATATCTCAGATCTCAGGATCACAGGATCAAAGAATCACAGGATCACAGAGAAAGCTGGACTCCGAAGAGTTATGATACAACCAGAATCACAGGAGAGATAGGCTTCAGTAAAAGACAGCAAGGGCAGGAAGCGCTAGAGATAACCCGATTGTGAGAGGCAAGCATAAGAACACAAGCAACAGAAACCAAGGCTACTTGGCATCATCAGAGCCCAGTTCTCCCACTACAGTAAGTCCTAGATAACCCAACACACAAGAAAAACAAGATTCAGATTTAAAATCACATCTTATAATGATGATAGAGGACTTTAAGAAGGACAAAAATAACTCCCTTAAAGAAATACAGAAGAACACAGGTAAGTAAGTAGAAGTCTTAAATAGGAAACATAAAAATCCCTTAAAGAATTATAGGAAAACACAACCAAACAGGTGAAGGAATTGAACAAAACCACCCAGGGTCTAAAAATGGAAATAGAAAAAATAAAGGAATCACAAAAAGAAACAACTCTGGTGATAGAAAATGAAGGAAAGAGGTCAGGAGTAACAGATGCAAGCATCATGATCAGAATAAGAGAGATAGAAGAAAGAGTCTCAGGTGCAAAAGATACAATAAAAAACATTGACACAACAGTCAAAAAATTCAAAACGCTCCTAACTCAAAACATCCAGGAAACCCAGGACACAATGAGAAGACCAAACCTAAAGATAATAGATATATAAAAGAGTTGGGAATCTCCAGATTCCCAATTTAAAGGGCCAGTAAATATCTTCAAAAACTTATAGAAGAAAACTTTCCTAACCTAAAGAAAGAGATACCCATGAAGATATAAGAAGTCTACAGAACTTCAAATAGTCTAGACCCAAAAAGAAATCCTCCTGTCACATAATAATCAAAACACCAAATGCACAAAGCAAAGAAAGAATATTAAAATTAGTAAGGGGAAAAGGTCAAGTAATATATACAGGCAGACCCATCAGAATTACACCAGACTTCTCACCAGAGACAATAGAAGCTAGAAGATCCTGGGAAGAAGTCCACAGGCCCTAAGAGAACACAAATGCCATTCCAGGCTACTATACCCAACAAAACTCTCAATTACCATAGATGGAGAAACCAAGATATTCTATGACAAAACCAAATTTACACAATATCTTCCCACAAATCCAACTCTACAAAAGATAATATATGGAAAACTCCAAAACAGCAAGAGAAACTGCACCCTAGAAAGATGAAGAAAGTAATCTTTCAGCAAACTCAAAAGAAGATAGCCACACAAACATAATTCCACTTCTAACAACAGCAAGCAACAATCACTTTTCCTTAATACCTCTTAATATCAATGGATTCAATTCCCCAATAAAAAGACACAGACTAACAGACTGAATACATAAACAGGACCCAGTACTTTGCTGCATACAGGAAATGCACCTCAGTGATAAAGACAGACACTACCTCAGAGTAAAGGAGGGAAATAAATTTTCTAAGCAAATTGTCCCAGGAAACAAGCTGGAGTAGTCATATTAATATCAAATAAAATTGACTTTCAACCAAAAGTTATCAAAAAGATAAGAAAGTAAAATACATATTCAAAGGAAAAATCTACCAAGATGAACTCTCAATTCTGAACATCTATGCTCCAAATGCAAGGGCACCCACATTCATAAAAGAAACTTTACTAAAGCTCAAAGCACACATTGTGTCTCACATAATAATAGTGGAGGATTTCAACACCCCACTCTCAGCAATGGACAGATCATGGAAACATAAACTAAACAGAGATGCAGTGAGGCTAACAGAAGCTTTGAACCAAGTGTATTTAACAGATATCTATAGAACATTTCATCATAAAAGGAAAGAATATATCTTCTTCTCAGCACCTCTTGGTACTTTTTCCAAAACTGACCATATAATTGGCCACAAAAAGGCCTTAACAGATACAAGAAAATTGAAATAATCTCATGCATCCTATCAGATCATTTGGAATAACAAAAAATCCAAGATAGTGAAAACTGTTCTCAACAATGAAAGAACTTCTGGGAGAATCACCATCCCTGACCTCAAGCTGTACTGCAGAGAAATAATGATAAAAACTGCATGATATTGGTACAGAGACAGGCAGGTAGATCAATGCAACAGAATTGAAGACCCATAAATGAACCCACACACCTGTGGTCACTTGATCTTTGACAAGGAGATAAAACAATCCAGTTGAAAAAAAAGACAGCATTTTCAACAAATGGTGCTAGTTCAACTGGCAGTCATCGTGTAGAAGAATGCAAATCAATTCATTCTTATCTCCTTGTACAAAACTCAAGTCCAAGTGGATAAAGGACCTCCACATAAAACCAGATACACTGAAACTAATAGAAGAGAAAGTAGGAAAGAGCCTCAAACACATAGGCACAGGGGAAAACTTTCTGAACAGTACACCAATGGCTTATGCTCTAAGATCAGCAATCGACAAATGGGACTTCATAAAATTGCAAAGCTTCTGTAAGGCAAAGGACACTGTCAATAGGACAAAATGAAAACAAACAGATTGAGAAAATATCTTCATCAATCCTACATCTGATAGCTGACTAATATCCAATATATACAAAGAACTCAAGAAATTAGACTCCAGGCTACCAAATAACCCTATTTAAAAATGGGGTAAAAAGCTAAACAAAGAATTCTCAACTGAGGAATACTGAATAGCCGAGAAGCACCCTAAAATGTTCAACATCCTTAGTCATCATGGACATGGAAATCAAAACAACCCTAAGATTCCACCTCACACCAGTCAGTATAGCTAAGATCAAAAACTCAGGTGAGAGTAGATGTTGGTGAGGATGTGGAGGAAAAGGAAGAGTCTTCCATTTTTAGTGGGATTGCAAGCTGGTACAACTACTCTGGAAATCAGCCTGGCGGTTCCTCAGAAAATTGAACAGTACAACCCAGCTAAACCATGCCTGGGCATATGCTCCAAATATGTTTATAGTAACCTTATTTATAATAGACAGAAGCTGGAAAGAACCCAGATGTCCTTTAACAGAGGAATGGATACTGAAAATGTGGTACATTTACACAATGGAGCACTACTCAGCTATTAAAAACAATAACTTCATGAAATTTTTAGGCAAATAAATGAAACTAGAAAGTATCATCCTGAGTGAGGTAGCCAGGTAACAGAAAAAAAGCACACATGGTATGCAGTCACTAATTTTAGCCCAAAAGCTCGGAATACCCAAGATACAATTCACAACCCATGTGAAGCTCAAGAAGAAGGAAAACCAAAGTGTGAATACTTTGCTCTTTCTTAGAAGGGAAAACAAAATACTCATAGGAGCAAATATGGAGACAAAATATGGAGGAAAGACTAAAGGAAAGGCCATCCAGAGACTGTCCCACATGGGAATGCATCCCATATACAGACAACAAACCCAGACACTATTGCAGATGCCAAGATATGCTAGCTGACAGGAGCCTGATATAGTTGTCTCTTGAGAGGCTCTGCCAGAGTCTGACAAATACAGAGGCAGATGCTTGCAGCCAACCGTTGGACTGACAAGGGTTCTCCAACAGAGGAGTTAGAGAAAGGAGTGAAGGAGCTGAAGGGGTTTTTAACTCATAGGAAGAACAACAATATCAACCAACCAGACCCTTTCAGAGCTCTCAGGGACTAAACCACCAACCAAAGAATACACATGGGCTGACTCATGGCTCTAGCTACATATGTAATAGAGAATGTCTTTGCTGGGCATCAATGGGAGTAGAGGCCCTTGGTCCTGTGAAGGCTTGATGCTCCACTGTAGGTGAAAGCCAGGGCACGGAGGAGGCAGTGGGTGGCTGGCTGGGAAGCACCCTCATAGTAGCAGGGACAGGGGGCATGGGATAGGGGTTTCCGGAGGAGAAATTTAGAAAGTGGATAACATTTGATATATAAATAAATAAAATAACCAATGAAATATAAATAAGAAAAGAAATTACAAAGGTATCAAAGGTGACAGGCTTAATTTCACACTCACTGCCTCATTCTGAGGAGGCTCAGCCATCACCTCTGACACTGCTTTAATTACACTGCTGACACAGAACACGTAACCCAGAACCTCAAATTAGTGCTATTTCTTTTGACTCTCAGAGCCCCCTTCAATCTTGCCTCATCACCTACAGCCTTCCCAGAGCCTCCTGTCACCAATTTATGTTCTGTGATATTTAACTAAGTGATTGGTTAGAAGAAAAGGATGCTTTGATGTTGATAAAAATCTTTCATTTCTTTTAGATATATTATTTCCAATTTTACTGTAGGTTTTAATATTGATTATTGAAATTCATGTGTAATCAAAAAATTTGATAACATAACAACAGGAGAGTTGGAAGGGGAATTTTAGAAAGAATAAACTTTAGAAAGAGAATCAAGATTTTAGAGTAGTTATTAGTGATTCTTAGTAACAGTTGGCAGCTAAACGTACAGGACAGCAAGTTAGCATTTAATATCATAAAATATTTCCTTATAGTAAAATTAATTGTTCATATGAGATTAATATTAGAATATGTATCTATATTTTATACCTTAAATTTATCAATCCTGTGCCTAGGGCCATGGTATTATTTTTCTTAGTCTATTTAATGTTAGTTAACATCATACTATTTCATATAGATCATATAACAGGTTTTATTAGTGTTGAACATCTTATACTACCAAGTTAAAGTTTAGAAATAAATAACATAGTTCATATTTAAGAGAATTATAAATTTACAAATAATTTTCCAAGTAGTATATTTAAGACCTATTTCAATTGTATGAGATGTGTCTAATTAATGTTATACTTCTAATTTTATAAAAATGACTCATGACACTTGAATAATCTTAAATGTTAAATCCTATTCTCACTTAAGTATTCTTTTCTTCATCTTCATGAACTTCCTTCAGCTCAATGTCTCAATCACCAAAATGAAAGCTTAATATCAACACAAAGGGTGAATTTAACCAAACAGAAACTTAAAGAGCTAAACTGAATTCTATTTTACTTTACTGTCCTTAATGTTTATGTGTAAGAGAGTGAGTGCACATGCATATACATGTGTGGTGTGTATCTATGTGTGTTCAGAAGAAGGCATTGTACCTTTTGGAGCTGGAGTTAAAACACTCATAGGACATCTGTCTTGCTAAGTGGGTACTAGAATATGAATTCTGGCCATCATGATTACTCAGCATATACATATATATGCACATATATACACACACGTATATGTATGTGTATGTATATATACACACATACAGAGGGTATAAATACATGCATTCTACAGAATGCATTTATGCATGTATGTGTAGGATATAATAAATATGCAAATATGTGCAATTTAATTACATAAGTACTTCAGCAAAATGGTAAATACCTATTTAAAGATCATCTATAGTGATCATGAACTTTTAAAAATATAGCTATTTACAATTTCTGTAGTAAAATAATCTGCGTGTATTTTGTATGTTTCTGTAGGAAATTTTGTATGATGAATCTTTGTCATGTTTAGGCATTAGGAAACAAAACTCTCAAGGAGACCTAGAGATGTTACCTCTGCTTTTCTTCTAGCCTCAGGCAAAGTACTTTCTGATAATGGAAGTCAGAGAGCCTCTCCTCTATTTCTAATAGAAAACAGACTAAGTAATCTGGCCTAGGTACTGCACAGTCATTTTCATATCAGTACAGATAATTTTATAAACATATATTAGTCCTAAAAATGTGAAAGTTCTTGCTACCTCTAAAACTTAGCAACAAAAATATGTGTAAGGTTTCAACCCAGTTCAGGCTCATTCTTCAGCAAATTTTCTGAAATAATGTATCTAGACTTGCACCCCTAGTACAGCTCTGCAAAGATACTCATTTCAGGTTAGTTTTATTTGGATAGGATTCTGATTAAAGAAGCTGATTCTCCATTTGACAAACTTTCCTTTGTGTGACCATTTCATGTTCATCTGAATTTATCAGGATAAAGACTTGGTTTAAAATTTTATGAACTACTTTAATGTCGGTCATTTTTTTAATTGGGTTAACATTTTTTTCCTATCATTTCTTAAGTAGATGGCTTCTGGATACTGAATAAACACAGAGGACTCTGTCTCTCTTCTCAGGATTTATAATGAGAATATTCTGTCTGATCAGGTGCATGCACCCTGCTGTCATTTGCAGTCTGACCAATAGGTCAGAGGTGATGTGAGTTGGCTCAGGAATGCATACAAATCACATCCTCTTGTCTGTCCGTTTTGTTGACTGGTTCTCCTCAGGGTCATGGCTATCTTAAGTAGCAGCCTGAAGGATAAAGTGTGCCCTGTCTGAGCTGTAAAACTTTGACTGTGGACCAATTGTATCTGACATACAGCAGCATGAGGTTTGGTTTAGCCTTTGGATTCTGAACAAATCACTGGCTATCAATGGCCAATAGTGACATGCAGTTTACCAAATCTTTCCTTCTTGCTGACAGCTCAACACAGTGAAAAAATGGATTGTTTATGAGTAAAAGAGTTTGTCTTTTAAAATATATTCCATGTGATAATTTTACATGAAGCTGAAACAACTACATTTTAAATAATAAAAAATTAAAGCACCTTGCATTAAGACTACAAAAAACAACATCTAGATTTCAAAAGTATGAAATTCATTAGGCATCTGGAAACATGAAAGGCTGTTAAATATTTTAATAGTATTTTTGTTACACTTATTTAATGTGAATTGTACTTCAGTTCCTTTCACTGACATGTGCCTTAAACATGCCTGAACACATTAAATATAAAATTCAATGCCTTTCCAATGTCACTCCACCAAGCATCAAATTTGTTAATGTCAGATCCAGCTAGACTTTATGTCTAGTCTGATCTGTTAAACAATGTTCACATAATTCAAAATATACATTTGAATTCCCTTTTTTCTTTATTCTTTTGTAAATTATTTTATGTATTTACATCCCAAATGCTGCCTTGCCTCCCAGCCCCTCCTCCCAGAGTTCTTTCTCATCCCTGCCTCCTCTTCATCTCTGACAGGGTGACCTTACTGGGCAACCCCCATCCTGTGGCATCAAATCTATACAGGATTAGGCACATCCTCTCCCACCGAGTCTAAACCAGGCAACCGGCTGCTACATAAGTGCTCGGGCCTCAGCTCAGCCCCTTTATGTTTTTTGGTGGGTGGCTTGGTCTCTGGGAGCTTTCGGGTGTCCAGGTTAGTTGGCATTGTTGGTCTTTATGTGAGGTTGCCATCCCTTTCAGTTCCTTTAGTCCTTCCCCTAATTCTTCAGCCCATGCTTGACTGTGGGTACTTGCATCACTTTCAATCAGCTGCTAGGTAGAGACTTTCAGAGGACAGCCAAGCTAGGTTCCTATCTTCAAGCACAACAAAGCCTCAGTAATACTGTCAGTATTTGTGCCTACTCTTGGATGGATCTGAAGTTGGGCCATTTGCTCGTCAGCCATCCGTTCAGTCTCTTCTCCATTTTTGTTCCTGCATTTCTCTTAGATTGGAGCAATTTCAGGTACATCGTTTTGTAGGTAAGCTGGTGTCCCCATGCCTCCACTATGGGTCCTATGTGGCTACTTGGAGTTGGTCTCTTCAAGTTCTATAACCCTACCATTGGGCATTTCTGCTAAGGTAACCTGCATTGAGTCCTGGGAGCCTCCCCAGTCTCAAGTCTCTGGGACTACCTATAAATGCCACCAACCATCTACCCCAGCATCTGCATATTCCCATTCATTCCTCTGGCCTTCCTAGCCTCTTTCTTCTCTCTCTCTCTCCACACCTGATCCTGCCTCGCTCCATTCTGCTACCTCTCTTCCTCTCCTCTCCAACTAAAGTTCCTTCCTCCCTCTGCCTCCCACGACTAGCTTGTTTCCCCTTCTAAGTGAGATTCAAGCATCCTTACATGGGCCTTTCCTTCTTGTTATATTTCTTTGGGTCTGTGGGTTGTATCATGAGTATACTTTCTGGCTAATATCCACTTATCAGCAAGTACATAACAAGCATATCCTTTTGGGTCTGGGTTACCTCGTTAATGACATTTTCTATTTCCATCTATTTACTTGCAAAATTCATGATGTCCTTGTTTTTAATACCTTAATAGTATTCTATTGTGTAAATGAACCACATTTTATGAATCCATTCTTATGGTGAGGAACATCTGAGTTGATTTCACTTTCTGGCTATTACAAATAAGGCAACTCTGGATATACTTGAGCACATGTCATTGTGGTATGATGGAACATCCTTTGGGTATATGCTCAGGAGTGATATAGCTGGGTCTTCAGGTGGAACTATTTCTAATTTTCTGAGAAACCAATAGATTGATTTCCAGAGTGGTTTTACAAGTTTATAATCCCACTAGCAATGGGAGAGTGTTTCTCTTTCTCAAAATCCTTGATAGCAAGTGTTGTCCCTTGAGTTTTTGATCATAGCCATTCTCATTGGTGTAAGGTAGAGTCTCAGGATAGTTTTGATTTGCATTTCCCTCATGACTAAGAATGTTGAATATTTCTTTAAGAGTTACTCAGCCATTCAAAATCCTCTGTTGAGAACTCTTTGTTTAGCTCTATACTCCAATTTTAATTGTTATTTTTAAAATCTAACTTCTTTAATTCTTTATATATTTGGGTATTAGCCCTCTGTAGGATGTAGGTTAAATGAAGATCTTTTCCCAATCTGTAAGCTGTCATTGTGTCCAATTGACAGTGTTCATTGCCTTATAAAAGGTTTTCAGTTTCAAGAGGTCCCATTTATCAATTGCTGGTCTTAAAGCCTGAGCCACTGGTATTCTTTTCAGCAAATTTTCTCTTATGTAAATGCAAATACGTTCAAAGATATTTCTCAATTTCTCTTTTATTAGATTCAGTGTTTCCAGATTTATTGTGAGGTCCTTGATCCACTTGGACTTGAGCTTTGTGCTGGGTGGTAAATACTGATCAATTTGTATTCTTCTACATATAGACCACCAGTAAGACCAGCACCATTTGTTAAAGATGCTTTCTTTTTTCCACTTATGGTTTTGGCCTCTTTGTCAATAATCATGTCCTTATGTATGTAGGTTTATTTCTGGGCCTTTGGTACGATTCCATTGATTCACCTATCTTTTTTCAAACAATTACCATGCAGTTTTTTTTCACTATTGTGCTGTATACAGATTGAGGTCAGAGATGGTAATTCCTCCTGAAGTTTTTATTGTTTAGGATACTTTTAGATACACTGGATTAATTGTCTTTCAATATAAAATTGAGACTAGTTCTTTGAAGGTCTGTAAAAATTTCTGTTGGAATTTTGATGAGAATTATATACAATCTGTAGATTATTTTTGTTAAGATGGTAGTTTCACTATGTTAATCCTATTGAATCATGAGCATGGAAGATCTTTTTTTTTTTTCTTTTTTTTTGTGTTCTTCAAACACAGGTCTTTCACTTATTTGCTTAAAGTTACAGCAAGATATTTTATATTATTCATAGCTATTGTAAAGTGCATCATTTCCCTAATTTTTCCTTAGCCCATTTATTATTTATATAAAGGATTTTTTGAGTTAATTTTATATCTAGCCACTTTGCTGAAGTTATTTAACAGCTATAGGAGATCTCTGGTAGAATTTTGGGGGTCACTTACATATACTATCATATAATCCATCAATAGTGATACCTTCATGTTTTTCTTTTCAGTTTGTATCCCCCTTATCTCCTTTTGTTGTCCTATTGATCTAGCTAAAAGTTTAAGTACTATATCGAATAGATAGGGAGAACGTGGGCAACCTTTTCTTGTCCCTGATTTTAGTGGGATTGTTTTCAGTCTCTCTCCATTAAATTTGATGCTATTAGCTTTCTGTATACAGCTTTTATTATGTCTAGGTATGTGCCTTGAATTCCTGATCTCTCCAAGACTTTTAACATAAAAGGGTGTTGGATTTTTGTCAAAGGCTTGTTCACAATCTAATGATGTAATCATATTACTTTTTCTTTGAGTTTGTTTATATAGGGGATTATGTTGATTGATCTTGATAAGTTGAACCATTGTGCATCCCTGGGATGAAGCCCAGTGTTCATGGTGAATGGTATTTTTGATATGTTCTTGTATTCCACTTTTGAGATTTTATTGAGTATTTTTACATCATTGTTCATACGTGAAATTGGTCTAAAGTTATTTTTCTTTGTTTGGTCTTTGTATGGATTAGGTATCAGAGTAGCTGTGCTCTTATAGAATGAATTAGATAGTGTTGCCTGTTTCGATTTTGTGGAATAGTTTGAGGAGTATTGGTATTAGCATTCCTTTGAATGTTTGGCAGAATACTGCCCTAAAACTATCTATCTGGCCCTGGGCTTTTCTTGGTTGGGAGGTTTTTAATGACTGCTTCTATTTCTTTAGAGGTTAAACGGCTGTTGAGATAGTTTATCTAATCTTGTTTTAACTGTGGTATGTGGAATCTGTCTAAAAAATTATCCATTTGGTTTAGATTTTCAGTATTATTGAGTATAAATTTTTGAAGTACGACCTGATCATTGTTTTTAATTTCCATGGGTAGTATTGTTATAATTCCCTTTTCATTTCTGGTTTATTAATTTGGATATGATCTGCCGTTGTGTCTTTTAATTAGTGTGGCTAAGAGTTTGTCTATCTTGTTGATTTTCTCAAAGAATCAGCTCTTGATTTTGTTGATTCTTCATATTTTTCTCTTTGTTTCTAATTGGTTGATTTCAGCCATGAGTTTGATTGTTTCCTGCTGTCTTCTCTTCTTGTGTATGTCTGCTTCTTATTGTACTAGAGATTTTAAATATGGTTAAATTCCTAGTATGAGATCTTTCCAGTTTCTTTATGAATGCACTTAGTGCTATGAATTTTCCTCTGAACACTGCTTCCATTGAGTCCCATAGGTTTGAGTACATTATGCCTTCTTTTTCATTGAATTCTAGAAAGTCTTTAATTTCTTTATTTTTTCCCTGATCAAGATATCATTGAGTAGAGAGTTGTACAGCTTCCACGAGTGTGTGGCTTTCTGTTGTTTTTGTTGTTATTGATGTCCAGTCTTAGTCCATGGTCATCTGAGAAAATGCATGGGTTTATTTCAAGCTTGTCTATGTTGAAGCTTGTTTTGTGTCTGATTATATGGTCAATTTTTGGAAAGGTTCTATGAGGTGCTGAGATCTCTTGATTTAGGGTAAAATGTTTTGTAGGTATCTGTTAAATGCATTTCATTCATAACTTCTGTTAGATTTGTTTTGTCTCTGTTTAGTTTCTGTTTGGTGAGCTATTAGTGAGAGTGGGTTGTTGAACTCTCCCACTATTGTTGGATAGGGTTCAATGGGTATTTTGAGCTTTTAGTAAAATTTCTTTTATGAATGTGGATGCCTTTGCATTTGGGGCATAAATGTTAAGAATTAAGGCTTCATCTTGGTGGCTTTTCTTTTTATGACTTTGAAGGTCCCTTTCCCTTATCTTTTGGATATTTTTGGTTGAAAAATCTTTTTTATTAAATATTCAAATGGCTACTTCATCCTGTTTCTTGGGACTGATATTTCTGGAAGACTTTTTGCAACTCTTTACTCCGAGATAGTAATTGTCTTTGTTGTTAACATATGTTTCTTGTATGCAGCAGAATTATGGATCATGTTTGTATATTCAGTTTGTTAGCTTGTGTCTTTTCATTGAGGTATTGAGTTCATGAATGTTGAGAGATATTAATAGCCAATGATTTGTTACTTCTCATTACTTTGTTTTTGGTTGTGGTACTATGTGTGTGTGATTCTCTAATCTTGGGTTTGTTGTGAAATAATCAATTTCTTGTGTTTTCTTGTATGTGGTTATCCTTCTTGTATTGGAGTCTTCCTTCTAGTATCATCTGAACAGCTGGATTAGTAGACAGAAATTGTTTGAATTTGGTTTTGTCATGGAATATTGTGGTTTCTCCATCTATGGTGATTGAGAGTTTTGTTGGGTATACTACCCTGAGCTTTCATCCATGGTCTAGTAACGTGTACAAAACATCTGTCCAGGATCTTCCAACTTTTAGAGTGTCTGTTGAGAAGTCAGGTATAATTCTGATAGGTCGGCCTTTATGCTACTTGGCTTTTTCCCCTTTCAGCTCTTCATATTTTTTGTTCTGTACATTTAGTGTTCTGATTATTATGTGGCTAAAGGATTTTCTTTTCTATTTGCAGTATTGTAGGCTTCTTGTACACTTATGTCCATCACTTTCTTTAGGTTAAGGAATTTTTCATCTATGATTAGGTTGAAGATATTTTCTGACAATTTAAACTGGGATTCTTCACCCTCTTCTATCCTGATATTCTTAGGTTTGGTCTTTACATTGTGTCCCACATTTCCTGGATATTTTGGGTTAGGAACATTTTACACTTGACATATTTTTTTTTAACCAATGTATTGATTTTTTTCCCATGGTATCTTCCATGCCTGAGATTCTCTCTTCCATATTTTGTATTCTATTGATGATTCTTGCATCTGTAGTTTCTCTTATCTTTCCTTGGATTTCCATCTCCAGGATTGCTTCCATTTTTATTTTTTTATTGCTTCTATTTCCAGTTTTAGATCTTGGGCCATTTTGTTCATTTCCTTCACTTGTTTGATTGTATTTTCTTGCATTTCTTTAAGAGAATTAATTATATCCTCTTTAAAGGCCTCTATCATCTTTATGAGATGGGATTTAAGGTCAGAATCCTGGTCTTCACACGTGTTAGTATATCCAGGGCTTGCTTTAGTAGAAGACCTGGCTTCTGATGGTGTCATACTCATTGACATCTATTGATTATGTTCTTAAGCTTGCTTTTTGCCATCTGGTTGTCTTTGGTGTTAGCTGGCCTAGGTGTTCTGGATTGGAACAGGAGTCCCAGGAGGCAGGTGGAGATGTGTCTCTGGCTCAAGTAGGTCTCCTGTGCCTCCTGAGAGGACAGTCATGGCTGTGGGTTCATGGGGAAGGAACACTGATATATTAAAATTGCAGATGTAGGTTCAGATAGGAAGGGAGATGGGTCTGTTACAGAGCAGCACAGAACCCATGTCTGCTAGAATTTATGGGGTCCCAGCCAGCAAGCAAGGTCAGGGGTTTTGCCTCTTGTCTCCCTCCAACATTTTAAGAATTTCACGCAGCTTTCTGAGTCAGGAATTTATATTGTTTACAAAATAAATTATGAAATCATACTATTTCACTAAACTAAAATATCTAGCAAAACATCTGATTCCATCAGCATTGTAGGTTGTTAATCAATATTTATAGTTGTTTTTGTATTTGTAATATATTAAAAATTATATTACAATATCAGTTACATATAAAAGGTCAGCTAAAATTGATTTCTGCAAAAATATTACATTCAAACAAATGTGAAGAGAAAAAGATTTAACCTTTAATGTTCTAGATAGGAGGACATAGAACCCAGACCCTGTGTCCAAAGACATGATTTAAACAAGTTGGTATCTTGAGTTCTATTTCATTTAACTTTCTGGTGTTTAGATTTTTAGAAAACTATTGCAAACTCTTTTGTGTATATATGCTATGCATCAAGGTATATTTTAATATCGTGATGAATATCTATAAGAAGAAATACTAAAAGTTCATATAAATTATAAGATTATAAAGCACATTGTTAAGTCCAATTAGTATCTTTCAAGTCTTATCAGCTTTGTTATCAGAGTTTTCTTAATTATAAGCAAGTACAGTGAATATATCCACGCTAGAATCATTTGTCAATTCTAAGATGGAGCTATGCTAGGAAAAATCAATGTTGTGCCTTAAGGTGGCCTTTAAGTAGGTAGGTAACCTTTCAGTAGGTAACCTTACTTTCTAACTTCTCATTGAAAAGCCCAAGCTAGATTTAAGGTAAAGGAGTTTCTTTCAAACTCTACATGATAATATACCACTCCAACCCCCAAGCCTAACTCTAGTAGCACAGCCTATGTGCTGACATAAGGGATTGATTGTCCCAAATGCTAGTTCATTATTACCATTCTCAGACTTCCAAACCAATCACAAGTAGCTCAACTTACACACCAACCCAGACAGACAAGTTGCATGTCCCACATACACTTGGTTACCATTGATTTGACATAATCCTTATCCCTCAAAAAAATTCATTCTTGAGTATCTGGAAGTTTGACACAACAATTCTTCATGCCTGTTATGAAATAAACCCAAGCTTGGCAAGTAACCAAAACAAAACCAAACTTTCACTCAACGCAGATGCTCAAGAATCTGATTTACACATACAATTAATGAAATTGTTCCACGCACACAATTCACATAGCAAAAACACAAATAATATGAAATGCCAAGACAGTATGTTCTCCCAAATATACAAGTGTATTTTAGTAACAATTACATAGATGGACCTCAGAAACAAAAATTGGGAAAAAAATCAATCATAGAGATGGTAAAAGAATTCAAATGTGAGTCATGAGAAACCTACCTTTGACTCTTCAACAGTACTGACTATTGCTATTCTCCTTGGTTGTCTCCAAGAACGTGAAGGTAATATTCTATTGCTAAAGGCTACCCATATTTTAGACACAGAACGTGGAAGAATCTATCTGAATCCCACCTGGAAAAGTTCTTCTTCAGGACTAGCTTTATGAAATCAGAAGATGCTATGCAAGCTGTCATGGGATAGAAGCAAAAGTTCTGAACAGTGGGAAAGCCTACTAAGATCATCAATGACTAGCCTGACAACATATACTGAATGATACAATAGTGGCAACTTTTATTGTGGCTATAACCAGGAGCTATCTAATTGGATTTGAGGCCCACTCAAAATGAGGAAATTTATGTTTTACAATATAAATATACTCAACCACCTGTAGCTAGAATAACTATAGACACTAGACGAGAACCAGGTTCTTCCATTTTATTTAGTAAATACAATATCTAACTATATTCTACTCCTTGTATCCATAGATAAGTGTAGGTTCATCTCTCAGGGGAAAAAAAGTCTTTTTTACAGAAGTCAAAGATTTCTACAGAAACACATGTTTTAAAAATACAGATAATAATTGCCTATGGGCTGGCAAATCACAAGTAATACATCTGCAAGTCAACATAACACCTATACCTAGAGGTCCAGAAAAATTACTAAATAAAGGTGAGAAAGATTAAAGGAAGCAGAGAACCAAGCACTAGTTGCAAGATAATGTATTCTAGATATATTGAAGCTATACATTTGAAATCTCAACAACATAGTTGCCTTAAACAAGACCTGATAATGGCAGCATCAGTTGATATGCTAACATGGGATCAGCTCTCAAATAGGTTGTCCAATTCCAAGTGATCAGCTTAAATACATACTGGTAATTAGAAAAAAACCTCAGTGGATTATATGTTTATATGTATGTATGTATGTATGTATGTATGTATGTATGTAAACATAATTATTTAAAAGTCATGAATTTAGGAAGGATAGAATTGACACAAGAATTAAGGGGGGGAGGTAGGCAGTTTATGCATTGGTCATGTTTGAAATTCATATACATATAAATATATATATGTATCTACGTATACACATGTACACATACACACACACACACACACTCACACTGCAGAGAGAGTTCATTTTACCTCCCTAAGGAATAACTGTGGGTACCATTTGATACCTTTTTTTGGTAGATCTTCTAGTTCTTGTACCTGCTACCTGACTTTGCCTCTCTAAAGCAAATGATAGTTAAGTTTTTCAGCTGAAGGATATAGCACTGTTCTCTGTGTTTTTTCTATCTTCTTTTTATAAATTTTCTCTCCATAAGAAATACTTTAAATCTATTCGAATCTGTCCCCTATGTCAGTAGCTATAATAGTCCTCAGATATTGAATGTACTGGTTTCCAAACTTTAACTACTTTATTAATATTTAAATTTTACTTGACAAAATACTCATACTGAAAATATTTTGCCTTTAATACACAAAAATATTATTTATAAAATGATCTTCTTAAAGTGTTCTCTGTGGAAATAAAGGAGAAATTATTAGTATCTTAGAGTAAGTTTTAACAACCATGTCCCAAACTAAATTAATGAATTTGTTAACTTTTTGGAAACACAAAATATAAAAACTGATATTATGACAAGAAGAATAATAGAAAATCATCTTATTAAATGAGAAGATATGATCATAGCTACATTCAATACCACATGATATTTTTCCTATTAGTGTTGGTAAATATCATTCAAGTTTAACATGATGCAGATGTCAGCACCCAATCCTCTTTACATTTCACTTACTCCCTTTAGTGTTTGAGTCTCATAACTTTAAACATTTGAACAATGCCACTTACGGATGGGATTCTTTATATTTACATCATGAACAACTATGAAAACCAAATAAAATTACATGTTGTTTGCTGACAAAAGAATTCTGCTGAGGTAGCAAGCACTTTAAGGTACTAATATTTTCAAGAGTTGAGAACTTTCTAGAAGTAATCTAAATTCTTTAGTGATTTTAAGTTGGGCACAGTTCCAAGTCTGAGAACTAGAAGTCTTTAAATATGCTTTGTAGCAGCAAGGGGTCACTTTTAGGAAACCATATCATATTTGTGGATTGCTCTTGGGTTTTTATACACTGTGCAATTTCATCACCTTCAGATTTTCAGAGAGATATCTAACCCGTATTACATCATCATCACCTGTTCAGTAAGACTGATAACCCACATTTTAAACCAAGACAGTGTAAATTAAACTTCAGATTCTACCCCTCAAAACTCACTTCTCAGACATTCTCATTTCAGTAAATAGCATCTCCATCCTTTCACTTGTTTATGCCAAAAATTCTAAGTCCTTTGTATTTCATAGCCTGTAACCAACAGACTCACAATTTCCATGACAAAAAAAAAAAACAATCACATCCTTCAATGCTGTTGCCTTGTATTCATCCTTATTCTCTTTGATATAATTTGTCACATAAGCTAGAATAATGTGCCTGATGAAGATGTCTAATTATATGACTCCTGTACTTAAACACCTCCAGTAACTTCCTTTAAAATTCAATGGCTCCATTGTGCCACACTAACAGGGAAAACAAACTCCAGTGACCTTAAGAAACTTCTATGTTTTTTTATTAATATTATTTTTATATAGATAAGGAAAGTTCTATTTCCACATCATTTCACCTTAAAACCTTAGGAGTTAGGCTATTGTAGGAGCCATCAATAGTAACACTGTGTGCTGTAGTTCAGAGTAAAAGAAGACCAAACACACATGGGATGCTCAGAGTGATAATATCATTGCTTTGTTATTTCAGTGGCCAAAGCTGTATCACTTCCAAGCACGCATGACACTATTCTATGACCTCTGTGTCCCGTTTACTGAGTCATTCTGCCATTTACTCTTCTTGCTGCACTGCTATAGTTCCTCATAATGGAAATTGCCCTCAAACATATGCAAGGACCAGCAGTGAACTAGTTCTTTGTCTAAAAGTAAGACTGTGACCAAAACTTTATTTATTTTCAAATTTCCTCTTTGATTATCCTCCCTTAACAATCTCTATACAGCATCTTTTATTCTCTTTTTCTCTGTAGAGCATACTGATGAGGGATGAAGTCTATTAATTTGCGGAATTTGTTCATTTGGTTTAGTTGTTTGTTTTGGTTTTCTACCTTTCTCACTAGATTATAAGCTTCTTGAAGCCAGGAAGATTTTTCTATAAATTTACCACCAGTACCTACAGTAATGAGGAACACATAACAAGCGTTAAGTAAATATTTGCTGCATAAATATAATGTCCCATCTTACTTTATAATATTCTTTAAATTATACAAATGGTTCTAATATGCTTATAATTTATAGACATACAGAGAAAGACTAGTATGTAAATATATCAAAACTTGACCTTAATAACATGTCAAATGTACAACTTAGCCAAATTTAATATAATGAGAAATGGGGTAGAAAGTCAAATCATCTAGTGAAACATAAACATTTACTGCCTGCACAACTCTAATAAGAATTGATGTGGTATGTCATCTGTAATTTAATCACCAGTGTTACATCTTGATAGTAAATGAGGATCATAGACTATTCACTATAAATTTAGATTGCCACACACACAAAATACACACAGAATTTTAGTAGTATTTTAGTGTGACACAAGATGATAAATAGAAATTGTTCAAACTAAGAGTAATACACTTAACACTGATTTTATTGTGACCCTAGATTTTAGTGAGTTCTGCATTGTGTCACCTGTTTAGTCCAATCAAAGCCTAAATATCGGATTACAGAGAAAGAAATTAGGTCCCCGGTCTTCTTTCTTCCTTTAAAAACATTTACTTTACTTGTTCTGCTGTTATTGTTGTGTTTGGGATTTTTATCATGATTCATAATAGAATGACAGCAAAATCAATAGATATTAATAGCACTACTATCCAGAAAGCCAACACATTCCTTGTAATTGTAGATTGGAATATTTTTGGTTTTTCTTTAAATCCTAATAGAAGTCAGTTTTCTGTCTAAATGTAGCCAACAAAATTTTCATGTGTGTTTTATGCAAAAGCTCATTATTGAGATGTCATTCACTCTCTCCTTGTATATAACAGAGTGAGAATCTACCTGAGGCTATAAAGATAACTCTTTCTCTCTCTCTTTTTCCCCTCCCTCCTCCCTCTCTCACACACATAAATAAATACACACACACACACACATGCATATGAGATACTTGTCAGGCTATAATGGCCTTCTGAGGAGTTAATGATTTGTTTCATTGTTTTATTATCATACATAGCTTATTTTTCAGCAATATAAAACTGAACTGAAATATATATGACATTAAGCATGTACAAAAGGGATCAATGGTTTACAGTCTATATAGTCCAAATCTTCATATGCAAATGAATAAGAAATTAGGTAAAGTATTCTGTCTTGAATAGACTGGAAAATTATTATGAGAAGATGCTGCATAGGAAAGAAACCCTGTTCTCCTGTCTAACACCCTGCAGCTCAGGTGTTATACACACACAAGGACCATGGACAGTGCCATAAGCTTACACAGTGCTGCATAGATCTATAAGAAATATTAATAGATTATTCAAAATGCATCATAAACAATGTAATTTGATGTTTATTGTGTTACTAATGAATTTCAAAAATAGTAATTATTGGCTTGGCGAGATGGCTCAGCCACTAAAGAGCACTGGCTAGTCATCCAGAGGTTCTGAGTTCAAATACTAGTAACAACATGGAGGCTTACAACCATCTATAATGAGGTCTGATGCCCTCTTCTGTCTGGTGCTCTCTTCCAACATCTAGGTGTACATGTAAATAGAATACTTTATAAATAAATAAATAAATAAATAAATAAATTTTTAAGAAAATAAATGATTATTATTAAAATTTTCCTAAATCCACAAAGAATCATGAAGTACTACAATGAATTTCTTTCCTAAATGGATGTCAAAAAGTATTTTATATATTCTTCCACATTATGGTGATTAAATAATCATTTTAGAGCATTATTTGATTTTTTCCTCAACATTTACTTATGATAACACATGCATGTTCACCCATATAAAATGACTTCAAATCACTTCATCTTACATGGTATGTCTATTAGAGTTCTTGTGACACTGATCTTATGATTTTGCCTTATGTTCTGTTGCAAATAAGAAGGGAACACTTACCCTTAATTTACAGACCAGGCATTCAAATCACAGTTCTTA
Source organism: Grammomys surdaster (assembly GCF_004785775.1). Classification (NCBI taxonomy): domain Eukaryota; kingdom Metazoa; phylum Chordata; class Mammalia; order Rodentia; family Muridae; genus Grammomys; species Grammomys surdaster. Next base: position 9,258,335 of record NW_021604576.1, on the reverse strand, counting down.
CAAAAGGAAGCTGATTCTTGATAATCATCACTGCAAAGCAAGTGATGTTTACTTCAGAACACATTTGCATTAATTTACTTGTACTCAAATTTAATTCAAAGCATCTCACATGGACACTATTTGTGGTATTTTGTTAGCGCTTTCAAATGACAATATAATTTAAATCAATTTAATTTAGCAGCCATTCATTGTGCAAAGAACTGCACTTGGTATATTGTAGGTGACACAAAGCATAGGCTGTATCTTAAAGGATATTTTGGTATACAGAGGGAAAACAATCTAGGCATCAGTCACATGACATGACACATAGAAGATTATTAAAAATGCTATAATGGAGTCTTAGCACAGTTCTAGAAGAAAAGGAATTGGATGGATTTTCATAGAAATAAAATAAAACAGAAAAGGTTGCAAAATTTGATTAAATTCTTGAAGAAAAAAGGAATTCAGGAGTTAAAGGACATTAAATATGGAGGAGTAGCAAGTTACAAAGATACATATAATATAGTAAAACTTAATTTTTACTATGTCATTTAGTAAAAATAAAAGGCATCTTTTGTAGGAAGATTAGGTAGAAACATGACTATCCTAAGAAATATACCTAAAAAGTTAAAAAGCAATGTGAGCTTTGAATTCTCAACTGTAACAAGAATCCTAAGCCTTAGAACAACAATGTATTCAAAGAATTTTTTTAAAACTACATGATATTTTGTTTATTGATGATATAATTAATTGATGATTTGAAAGGTTTTATTTCATAGAAGTGAGGCTGGAAAAACTGAAGACTGAGGGTGATACCAAACTCTGCCTCTTGGATGTGGCATGGTAATTAATCATTACAGTCAAGAACCCAAAGCACCTGTGTAAGACATGAATTTTTAAAAAGGACATAAAAGTAGGAGGAATAAGAGAAAAATAAAGGGAGTCAGCAAGAGAGAAGGGGTTGTTAACTTCTGTTACTAATCATTGTGAATATGCTCACATTATATCATATTTAAGCATAAAATTGTCAAAAAGTTAAAGCAATTATTTGAGAGACATGGTATGCATAGTTATCTGGAGGTGTGTGGCTAAGACTAGGAATGTATTAAGGAATTATGCTGCTAGAGTAAAATGGCACTAGTATATTCTTTTCTAAGATCTATGACATCAGTAGCCAGAGAAGCTGGCTAGATTTCCAGTACTGGGCATTATTTCCCTCATGTTGATGGTACTTAAATCCAATTAGATACCTATTAGTTACCTCTATCATGTGAATGCCATTTATTGCACTTTTAAGAGCTATCTTGCCATGCTGGTTATTGTATTTCACAGTTATTGCATCTGAGTAAAATCATTTAACTGTTTCCTATCCTTGGCAGCTTGCATAGTATTTTCTAGTACGAAGCAAGCTAGATCAAAAAATGGAAGAAAAAAAGAAAATATTCGTGTTAGATCCATATCAATCATTGGAGTTCTGTGTTCTAAGGAAGTGGTACTTTCAGCAATAGGAGCCAATACTCCACCTATGAGAGACAATCATGGTCTAGCAAAATCAATAGTCATTTGGACCACCCTAACCAACTTTTTGAAAGATAAGTATAGCTACCACCCCTCATCAAAAATAGTAACTCCTTATAACAAATGAAGACCATCACAAAAACAAACAAAAAACAAAACAAAAACAAAAATAAACAACCTGGACAAAATCCAACCATCTATTCTCCTTATGGCACATCTCCACCCACCACTAGTCCATGAGAAAAACCTATTCTATTTCCCCTTCTCATGCATCTTGTGTGGAGACCTTTGTTACTTAGCCTCCTGAGCCTGTGTATTGTAGAATGAGTCTCCTTTATTTAACAGTCATTGTCCACTTAAGTAGATTGCATGTGTGTCTTTCTGGTTCTGGGTTACCTCACTAAGGATGATTTCTTCTAGTTTCATCCATTTGCCTGAAAATTTCATGATGTCAGTGTGTTTAACAGCTGAGTATTATTCCCTTGTGTAACTGTTCTACAAATTTCTTTATGTATTCATCTACTAGGGGACACCCAGGTTCTTTACAGTTTCTGCCTATTATGAATAAAGTTGATAATAACATAATTGAGCAATTGTTCTTGTGGTTTGATGGGATGTCCTTTGGGTATATGTCCAAGAGTAGTATTTTAAGGTAGATTGGCTCCCACATTTCTAAGAAATCTCCATATTCTTTTCCATAGTAGCACTTCTATCAGGAATGGAGGCTTGTTCCCCTTGCTCCTCATCTTCACTAGCTTGAGCTGTTACTTGAATTTTTTGATATTGGCCATTCTGTCATGTGTAAGAAAGAATCTCAAAGTAGCTTTGATTTGTACTTCCCTGGTGGTTAAGGATGTTGAACATTTCTTTAAGTCGTTATCAGCCATTTAAGATTCATCTGTTGAGAATTCTGTTTAGACGTGTCTTAATTAGGGATTTACTGCTGTGAACAGACACCATGACCAAGGCAACTCTTATAAGGACAACATTTATTTGGGGCTGGTTTACAGGTTAAGAGGTTCAGTCCATTATCATCAAGGCAGGAACATGGCAGCATGCAGGCAGGAATGGTGCAGGAGAATCCGAGAGTTCTACATCGTCATCTGAAAGCTGCTAGCAGAATACTGACTTCCAGGGAGCTAAAATGAGAGACTTAATACCTACACCCACAGGGACATACCTCTCCAACAGGGCCACACTTTCTAATCCTGTCACTCCCTGAGCAGATGATATACAAACCATCACAATCTGTACCTCATTTTTAATTGGATTAGTTTGATTGTTGATGTCTAGTTTCTTGAGTTCTTCATATATTTTGAATATGAACCTTCTGTCAGACGTGGGGTTGCTGAAAATCTTTTCCCATTCTGTAGGCTGTCATTTTGTCCTATTGATGGGAGTTCCTTTGCCTAATAGAAGCTTAAAGTACTACGAAAGCTGTCATGTAGGGATGAAGCTTCTAGCTGGCAGCAAGTTGATTTCTCTATGTTCAATAGTGTAAACTGTGTCTTCAGCAATAGAGCCATACTGTCAGGCTACAGAGAGCAATGAAGAACTTTGATAAAATTTTTCCATATGGCAGGATGTCTATGGGACACTTTTAACCAATAACTCAACAAGAAGCAACTCATTCCTGGCACTAGAGGTTTTACTTAGTGGTGCACGATGTCTAGTTGGGACATTTTCTCCCCATCATATAGTGACTCTACTTAAATATTTTTTATTTAGAAATAATTTAAACTTATTATTTATATAAGCTCTTATTTGTGTATATATTCTATGTTGAGGATACCTCGCTCATGCTTTTTTTGACCCCCTTTTCTTTCCTACAAATTCTGTTTTTCTCCCTTGTCCTCTTAGACAGATTTATTTCTATTTCATATCTCACATGCATATACATACATACATACATACATACATGCATACATACATTTGTATATCTATATGAAATGTAAAACCACAAATGAGAAAAAATATGCAATGCTTGTAAGACTGGTTTAATCCATCCAATGTGATTCTCCTCAGGTGCATAATATTTACTTCCATGTTTGTTTCAAACAATGTGCCCCTAAATCTTCTCTTTTATTTTTTTGTATTTTGTAATTTTGAGGTTGTAATCTAATTATAATGTTTCTGTCTTCCCTTTCCATTACTCAATGCCACTCATATATCCTCCCTATAATTCAAATTTGTGGCCTTTTTTAATTAATCATAATTATAAAACTATATATATTATATATAAATATATATACATATATATAATACATATGTATATATATGTATATATATTTATGTGTATAAACATATATATGTTTATACATATAAATTCCTAAATTTAACTTACTGTGACCATATAATGTTACTTGTATGTGTGTTTTCAGGGCTGATCATTTGTCATTGGAAAACTATTTGTTTTGCTCTTCCCTAGAGAGGTCCTTCTCTCACAATGTTTTGAGATTATAAGGTATTTACATAATTTTTCTTTCCCTTTCCTCCCACCAAACTCTGCCATGTGTCCCACCCTATTCTCTTTAAAATTCATGGCCTTGTTTTCTTTCATTGTTATTACAGATGCACACATAAATATGTATGCTTATGTCTGAGGGTGTGTGTGTGTGTGTGTGTGTGTGTGTGTGTGTAGAAGCAATTGAACATAACTGAGCAGGTTGCATTCATGTATTCCTAAATTTATATATTCCCAAATATATAAATATAACCTGCTCATTCCATATAATTTTAACTAGATTCAGATTATACATTTTTCCTGAATTCCATATTTGGTTTTGTATCTAAAACCTCACTGCCAAATAGAATAAATATCACTTAGATTTTCTCAAGTAATCTCATTTTTAATGATTTCATAATATTTCATGATTAATATTAATGATCTACTTTGTATTATTGAAGTTATAGCTAATTTATTTATATGACACTGAATATCATATATATATCATATCTATAACTCTCTCTTTAGAATTAATCTCTAGATATAGAATTTCTGAGAATGTCAAAAATCAATGTCGTGACCTTTTTTATTAGGCATATGTTTCCTACTGACATGAACCTCTTACTTTTGACTGTTCTTTTTATATGCCCTAGGTAGGTAAAGTAAAATGTCCTAGGCTTTAAGGGTGACTTGATTGCATATGATCCACCTCAAACCCTTACCAGCTACACAATTTTAGCATGATGCTCCACTTCCTTCGGTTCAATTTCTTCCTCTATAAAGACATTGTCAATGATAATTTTTGATCAATTAGAAAATACCTTGTACATAATAGATACTTGGTAATAGATACTAGATAATTGTATACATAATAGATACTAGATAATTGTATCTCCTCAGTTCTTCCTTCTTAGTTATAGCTGATCTTTATTGCAAATTAGTACTCATCTTAACAAAATCTCATTGTAAAAATCCAAATAGGCTCTCTTCCTTCTCACTATCCTTCACCATAGAGAAACAGTGGCCTGTCATCTCAGGAAATAATTACCAATTAGCCCTTCAGAGAGACCATTAAATTGACACTTTGTCATTATTGGATTACTTACACCACATTGATTTAGGATTGGCATGCCCTCACATGACAGAGGAATGACCCTTCAACTCTAAGCATAGGTGATCATTTCATTGTCACAGTGTTCCCCTAGAGCCCAGAGAGTTTTCATTGCTACCAATATCGAGGTAATAACTATTGTTTGCCAAATTTGCTGCACATGGCACATATTTACAAAACTAACTGAATCCTGACAATTAAGACAAGTTTGTTAACAATAAATATTATTGAGGACAATAAAGAAAGGTATAACTTTTGTATTCTTAACTTTGTAGCCCACATTTTAAACTACACAGAGCAAGAATGTAAATTCGTAACTTTAGCAACAAATAGGTATTCTCATCTATGGCTTGACCTCATTCTCTACAGCAAAAACGTTTTGGTTTCCTCTTCTTACTATAAGGGATCCACAGAGAGCATCTTACATGTAGCCAGAAGTATGAGAATAGTGATTCAACATAGTGAAAAATGCAATTATCCCAGGAACTCCACCTAGAAACATGGTAGTCATCAGTCATAATCATATTACAAATAAAATTGAGTCACATTCAATCATCAGATAAGTGCAATAGAGGTAAATGATCAGTTTCACCCTCTTATTTTAACTATAACAAACCTTTCCTACAGTACTAAGAGAATTCTCTGCTTCTAATTAAGTTTTGAAAAGAATAAAAAAAAACTAACAAACACTGAATATTAGAGGCATTCTCCTTAAGTAAAGAATAAAAAAAAAAATAAAACCAAAAAAAAAATGCCTGTAATTTTAACTTTTCTCAACATTATCCTGGAGGTACTTGACAGTATGAACAAGAGCATTATTTAAATAAGAAAATAATGTAAATAAAAAATGGAATGTTAACATATGTGGTTAGCGACATAGAAACAAATTCCTAAAATCTGTGACCAAATTATTAGAAATATAGAGTACAGCAAGGGAATTTATTGTTAATGCAGGTTAATAAAATAATACCAATTTTACCTGACAAAGACATATAGATCTATGCCAGCTGGCATGTAAGAATACAGATGAACATGTGAGTAAACCTCAGAGAAGAAAGAAGTGTGGCACGTTTTATATTGAGTCTTCTACAAAGGTTGACTGAGGAGAACTTCAGTCACAGTATAGTGTTTGGTATGTTGCAGGGGTATTGTTTGGAGATTTGGAGATATGTATGTGTCAACTAATTTATGATTAGATACTAAGGTTATTGATGTATTTTTTGTAGGTAACTTGAAAATGTATATCCAGAGACTTAAATCAATGAGACATTTACTTAACCAGTTTTACAAAAAAACTTGAATTTAGAATACAAAGATATGCACAGTGTAGTTTGTTTAGAGATGGGATTATGGGACTATTTACAGTAAAATGGATCAAAGTACAAAAAGTACTAAAATCTGATAGTAAAGTAGTAGACTTCCGAGAGGCTTTTGAAAGCCATTGACTCCTTTCATACTGTAGATGCTTTGGTTGAGAATGGTACTTATTGGGAGCCACTGGCTAGCCCGAACTTGAGAAACGTGTCTGAATAATGTTAGTTCTATTGGTGGTTCCGTATAAGCATTTGACACCCTTCTGGCCAATAAAATATGAAAGTAAGTGAGCCTTCTCTAATGTTTACCTTGTCCTCATCAGTTGCAGTAGTCAGAGAGTTTCTGCTGCCTCTCATCATCATGTGCGTTCCCTCATGCAAATATAGGAGGCAGCACCTAGGAACCAGAAGCACAGTCTGAAACCACATGCACAAAGTCTGCATGCTGAGGAAAGGGAAGAGAGAGCAACCTCAACTACCCCCAAAGCCCCAGTGGAGATGCTGGGCTAGCTCATCTCTGGATTGCTTGGTGTGTTACGAATCCTTATTATAGCCATTTGGCATTTTTTGTCAACTAGAGTCAAAAGCTAACTAACTGAAACTAATTAAATTATTTATAATATACTCTTTTAAAAAACCTCTCTGCATCCCTTCAAATCTGTTCCAAATGTTATTTAATAACATATGGTATACTGCCAAAATATTATTTTAAATGTGTCACTGAAGAAACTGTGGAGCTTTACAACTACTCAGTGTTACTGCTCCTACGTGAACTGAGGGAGCAGAAACGGGGAGAGATTAGTGATTTCTTTTGTCAGATCATAATGATTAGAGAGCCAAGATCTGAACACAGTACGTGACTTTGGCTCCCCATATTGATGCCTCCATAAGGAGGTATAATGATACCCCAGCCATTTGTTTCAGCAATGCAGTACATACATTGATTCACACATATTAATGGAGCAAAAAGTGGCAAGAAGCACTGAAAATGGAATATTGTCATCTCTGAGCACTGACATCAAGGTGACTTCCATTTGTTTTTTTGGTTTTTTTGAACTATATTTTTCCAAAGATTCTACAATAAACAAATAACAGTTATATAACAAGTGCCAAACTAAAGGTTATGTTTAAAAAAAAATGTGACAAATGCAAGGTCTATTTAAAAGGAGACGGCATTTAAATATAGTTAACCTTTCAGAACACTGAATATTATACTCTTTTTAAAAATATTACATAAAGTATAAAATTCAACTCAAATAAAAATTGTCAAAAATTTACTTACAAATCTAAGATAATGCACATTTAGAAAATGAAAAGATGAGAAGGGTATATTATTTTAAATCACCATATACCAAGTACATCCATTTAATCAAAACTTTTATAGGCTTTTTTTGGCGAGAGTCGGGGAAGAATTTTTTGAAACCCTTTATGTGCTTTTTTAAAAAAGAAAACAACCTGAATTCCTGCAATTTTCTGAGGAGAAAGAGTAGTATTCATTTCTTGAATTACAGTGATGTCTGTGTTTTTAAAATGGTATGAGATTATTTAAATTTTTAGCCTGAAATAGTAATTACAATAGCCAACCATTAAATAGTGCTGTGTCCAGCATTGTTTTAAATATGTTACACATTACCTCAGTATTAGAAACTGTCCCAGACACACATTGCCATTACCGAGGTTGACATGTGAAGAAACTGGGGTACTGATGCTTAGCCCTTTGGTTGACACTCTTCACCAATAAATGGAAATACCAGAAATTGTTTAACTCAGTTATCTTAAATCATTGAAGTTTAATTTTTAAATTCTAATATCCCTCAGAATTATCTAGGTTCATTAGCAAATTCTCAGAAGTCTTCTTTGCTTCTAAATAACGTTTTACAAGACAAAGGAGAGAAAGTATAAGTATGGGAGAAAGTGTGATTTCGTATATACATGCTATAGTGACTACCGGGGGCAGTTTTAGTACTGAAAATTCAGTGTTCTTGCATGGGTAAAGTGCTTGTCATAAAATAAATATGAATTTTTATTTACAAGCATCATTTAAATGTTAAAGGTCCATTAAAAAACAGTGTTAATTAACTTATTTATATCTATACTTTTGAAATAATTGGTTGAGACAGCTCCAGTTAGATGAAAAGAATGAATTACTTTAGATACATATAAATATAGGCATATAGCTATAAAATATAAATTCATAGATGTAGACCTATAGAATGAAAGTAAAATCTTTTCACACCCTGGAATAAACAAATGCTGATCTATAAAACGGACTGCATTTTGAATTAAGCCTCCTGGACACTGAATTAGCCTTGCTTAGTGCTTCAGTTGGAGCTGTAAATTTAGATGTCTTTGTGCTATTTGTTTTTTGGTTCAGCAAACACAGACTATCCATGCCAAGCTTTGCAAGGTTCTTTCTCCTCCCCTTTGAGAGCCTCAGGACTGATTCCGTATGCTTCAAGCCAGGGGTAATGTAATGTCCAGAGCTTTAGCAGCTGAGTCAGTCAACTATCTTTTCTGCCCTTGACTTCCTGGTCACTGCTAATCAGTGTGCCTCACAGAAGTCTCCAGATAAGGGGGTTGTCAAGAAGTACTCTAGCTTCAGCAAAGGCCAGGGGCCTGCAGCCAGGTAAGTAGTCAGATCTCTTTTTTTACACAGCATCTGCTCCTTAAACCCAAGACGATCCAAATACAGAGAGGTTCATAAAACAAACAACCATGATTCCACTAATGATTGCGGATAAAACATTTTTATAATTTTTTTAATGTTGAGAATAAACTATTATTTCCTGGTACAAATATGTTCTAGTCATTCATAAATTTTACCTTTATCTTTTTGCTTTCTTTTGTGTTTGTTTTTATTAAACAAGACCAGAAACTTACATGTGAGTGTGTGTACACTCACAGACACACAAACACACAGTCTCTCTCACACACACTCACATACTCACACAGTCACACACACATACACACTCACAAACACAGACATACATTCACACACACACACACACAGAGTTGTGCTTACATACATACACCACACACACACAAAGTCACACAGATACTCATGTACTCACACACAGTCACAAACACATACACACACACACACACACTAATAAAAAGATGTATTCGCATACAGATACAAATACAGACATACTCACATACACACACTCACACACACAGTTATATAGACACATATTCACATACTCACAATCACACATACATATACATATGCATACACAGAAACACTCACATACATACATACACACACACAGAGTCACACAGACAGACACTCACACACACACACACACACAGAAACACTCACATACATACATACACACACAGAGAGTCACACAGACACTCACACACACACACTCACACACACAGAAACACTCACATACATACACACACAGAGTCACACAGACACTCACACACACTCATACACACATACACAGATGTACTCACATACACACATACATTTCCAAGCACATACACACACACACACACAAACACAGACATTCTCTCTCTCTCTCTCTCTCTCTCTCTCTCTCTCTCTCACACACACACACACACACACACACACACATTCATACACACATACACAGACTACTCACATACACATACACACACATAATCATAGGCACACACACAAACACAGGCATTCTCTCTCTCTCTCTCTCTCTCTCTCTCTCTCTCTCTCTCTCTCACGCACGCACATGCGCGCACACACACACACACCATTTGGAAGAACTGCTTTTGCTCTTTCACTCAATTCAGTATTAACTTGTTCATTTTAAGCTACAACTACAGTGAACATGATCTTACTATGTCCCCAGATTTACTGCACAAAGAACATGTAAAAATTCATACACATTCATTATCCTTCAGAAGTATAAGACAATACCCCCTCCCAAGATTTTTATTCTTTATACTCAGAATGAGGCTTTTCAACAATGTGTCTTAGAACATGATTACATTTTAAACATATACTTTTAATGGCTGTAGAACACTGGCAGGCATGAGGTCCTGGGTTCTGATCTCCAGAACCAATTCAGAACTGGGTGCTGTAGCATTCTGTAGTCCCAGCAAGTGTAGAATAAGATAGGAAGGGCAGCCAGGCAACCAGGATAATCTCCAGATGCTCCAGCATCTGCTGACCTGGTGCACAAAGCTGCAGTCACCAATGATAACCTGTCTTTAATAAAGTAGAAGCAAAGTGGGACACTCTTAATGTGCAGAAGGGTACACAAATGCCTACTGACATAAAAATGATGTGTGTGTGTGTGTGTGTGTGTGTGTATACTAAGACTCCTATATTTTTAATATAATAATCACCCTTCATCTCAGGCCTTATATTTTACATTTGGAGTCATGTGAACGTATTGATGACTGCTTGTGAGAAAATTCCAAGCAAACACGAATCTTGTGACCTCAGTTTCTTCAAAATCATGAAATTGTTCTTGGATCATGATTCAGTGCCTTTCCCCAGTGTAGCCGATAGGAGTGAGTTTATTTTAGGTTATTCATTACAACTGACTATTGTTATTTGTTTATATATCTCCATGAAAAAAACAACAGGCTTTGTCACACATGCAGTTTGCTGCCTCATGGAGTTTGCCCCTGGGATTGTACACTTTATTAATGTGACTTCTCTTCACCCAGAGTGTATAAAGTGTCTGATGCTCTAAATAAAGTTGGCTATCGCATAAGACTTTGGTTGGCCTCATTTCTCAGCTCCATTCTTCCATGTCTCACTGTCTCTCGATCAGTCAACAGCTAATGTTGACCTAAATATGTTAACTGAAAAAAATTCCAGAAAAATTGCCATTTTTCTTTACCGACACATAAAAATTGCATATTTATTGTCTGTCATATGAGTTCTCCATACCTGTAGATATTCTGTTTCAAGTCAGTATAAATAAAAATATTGATTTACTAATCTATCATTTGTTTTTGGTGGAAATAAAATCCTGTTCCTCTACCTTTTTGAAATAGAGATCTCTTTATTATTAACCATTGTCACCCTAAGTCACATGCCATTCTAAATAGTGTGACACATTCTTTCCTAGCCTGCTCCTCCTCTTCTTGGGTTTTTAATTTAGCATGAAGTATCCATGTTGTACCAACTAAATACATATTAATTATTCACTCAAGTACTTAGGCAGGAAATTGACTGCCACGGTACTATAGTGCTGGTGTTGAAGGACTCTTATGCAGTAGCTTAAAATGATCATATAAAGGTTTTTCCATTGGCTTTACTTCCTGTCATCCTAGGTTCAGTCTCTTATATCACAAGAAAAAGGGTGAATACAATACAGTAAAATATTTTGAGAGAGGTCACATTCACATAGCACTCAAGCAATAATTTATACATTGTATTGTTAGCTATTAATCGCTTGCCATGGTGTCTATTACATATTACAATTTTCTATAGTCGTATTACTATAAAATTTTGGGTTTCTATTCAGGGAAAAACTGTTAAATTAAACAAGTAATAATTTGGCATCAAGTCTGAGAAGGGAAGAAAATGAGGAGGCTAAGATGTTTCTGTCAAACTCCCTTGCCTTTATTAGCTCAGTCTCATTGATCAGGTACAGACAATGGTGTAAAACAACTGGAGGACAAAGATCAGACTTAAAATAGAAAGGCTGTCTTGAGAATATCTATAAGCAAACATGGTAGATCAAGAGAAGACAAGAAAAACCTGCAAGATGAATATGCCTCTGTGGGATGTCTGGAAAACTGCATCTCTGTGGTATGATGTGCACGTGAGACCAGGCAGAGCAGGGATCGAAACACCTCCATATTTCACTAAGAGCAGTCCCTAGAATAGAACCCCTACTAGAAAGTTCACCAGAAAACAAAAATGGTCTGTATCTCCACAAGGCCCCACAGGGTCAGAAAAGGCCTAACAAGGTAACATCAGTCATCTCTAGCTACTGAGACTTAAAATGTGGCCTCCCAACTGAGAAGCTTGATTTAATTTTAATTGATTTAGATTAACAGGGATATTTGACTACAGGTCACTGTATTGAATACTATCTGCATAAGACATGTTCAGTACCAAGGGAGTAAGAATTGTACAGCCATATAGAGCTGGAAAGGCCACAGCCAAGGATCTCCCACCAGAAACCATCTCAAACCTGCTTCACTGTCTTTCTGTATAGAGCTTATTCTTAATCAGTATTCACCCTCTCTCCCTAAGTACAGTTATGAATGTCAACTTTCACTGCTTTTATTTAAAATTTTTGAGAATAATATGCAGTAGAATATATGCACACTTCTTTCTCCCCTCAACAACTGCTCCTCTATTCTCCCTTCTCAAATTTATGATCTTATCTCCTTTAATTATTATTGTTACTTATAAAAATATATTTTATATATGTATTTGTATATATGCATGCATATACAATACATAAAATATGGAGGCAGTATGTATAGAGATAAAAATAAAGATAGATATATAATGCCAAATTCATTTAATATTTGCCACACGTGCATATAGGCACATTAGGTCAGATAACGCATCAAAGGGTTCCTCACTAGAAAAAACTGATTCTCCCTCTCTAAGAAGACATTGATAGCCTATAGCTCTTCTGCTAGAGGTCAATCTTGTGAAAATTTTCTCAACTAAATTGACTTGTCAACTAGTATTGTCATGGTATAGGTCTTATTCAGATAAATCATATCATTGAGATTTTATAGATGCAGCCTTTCTGTCATATCTAGAAGACACTATACCAAAGACATTCTGCTTCTCTGGCTCTTCCAGTTTTTAATAGCCTCTCTTTCAGGATGCTCCCTGAGCCTTAGATATAGGAATTACCTTGTATATGTATTGGTTGGGGTTAGATAACCCACAGTAACTTATTCTATGCATTTTGACCAATCATGGATATCTCTCATTGTCTCCATTAAAGGAAGCTTATTTAAAGAGAGAAAAGGATAAGTATTCATAATACAATTAGAAATTATGTTGTTAGGAAAATGCCAATAGAAGGTCTTCCTCTAGGGTCTCGGACTTCCAGCCATGGGTACTTGGCTAATACCAGTCATGAACTCCCTATCATTTAGTGAGCCATACATTCACTTAGATGGCTGTTTGTCACCCCTATGGTAAAAATGCCACTATTGTATCATTCATGATACCTATCAGGACATTCTTGAGAGCTATGGGTCTTACAGCTGAGTATAACTATTGATTGCTTTTCTTCTCTAACAGCTTCCATAATACCGTCTGAAATATACAGTGAAAGAAAGGTAGCATCTTCAACAAATAGTTCTGGGAAAAAAATGGATGTTCACACATCATGCAGTGAAATTAAACCCATTATCTATCACTGTAAACTAAAATCAATTCAAAATGGTTTAAAGACTTCAATATGACACCTAAAATGCTAAAACTTCTAGAAGAAAACATGGGCAGTTCCCTAAAAGTCATACGTTCAGGAAAGAACCTTCTGAATAGGACCCCATTTGCTCAAGAAATTCAAAACTTGACAAATGGGAACCCAAAAACCAAAAAGATTCTGTATAGCAAAGATAATAATCAGTAGAGTAAAGAGGCACCCACAGAGTCAGAAATATATATATATATATATATATATATATATTCAGTAGATTAATATCTAGATAAGACAAAAAACTCAGGAATAAAGACTCATGAAAACAAATGGCCCAATTTTAAAACAAATGACAAGATCTGAACTGATAGCTCTCAAAAAAAGAAACAAAAATACCTTTTTATAAATTTTAAATTCTCTTATTTTAAGTTGATGAGTGTTTTGGCTGCATGCTTGCCTGCATGTGCACTGCAAGCATGTCTGGTGCCCATAGAATTCAAAAGAGGGTTTCAGATCACACGCAACTTCAGTTATATGTGGTTATGAGTCACTAAGAGGATGCAAAGAATGAAGCCTGGGTCCTATGAAAGATTACACTTCACTGAGCTTTTTTCTCAAGGCCCTTAAACTAAGGAAAGAAAAGAAGGGGGGAATGAAGGAAGGAAGGAAGGAAGGAAGGGAGGGAGGGAGGGAGGGAGGGAGGGAGGACAGGACAGGACAGGACAGGACAGGACAGGACAGGACAGGACAGGACAGGACAGGACAGGAAAGGAAAGGAAAGGAAAGGAAAGGAAAGGAAAGGAAAGGAAAGGAAAGGAAAAAGAAAAGGAAAAAACCAAGAAAACTTTCAAAATGTTCACACCAGGCATGGTTGACAACACCTTTAATTGCAGCACTTGAGAAGTTGAAGAAAATGGATTTCTATTAGTTTCAGGCCAGCCTGTAGTGAATAGCAAGCTCCAGGCCAACCAAGGCCACAGAGTGAAAATCTGTTTCAAAAGACAAACAAAAACAAAAATAAAACTAAACAAACAAATAAAAATGTGTTTGACATTTTAAGTAATTAGGGAAATGCCACTTAATATTGCTTTGAATTTTTAATCTTACTCCAGTCCCAATGGCTAATAATGAAAAATAAATAAATAAATCAATACTGACAGCAAATAATGGTGAAGATGTGGTGAAAGGTAATCGTCACTTACCATTGATGGCACTGTAAAGCAGTGCAACCACTCTGAAAATCAGTGTGCGAGATCCTGGAAAACATAAAAGAAAATCGGCCTTGTGACCCAGCTATGCTACCTCTTGACATATACCCAAATGGTGTGACACTGTGCTCCACAAACACAGGCTCAGCCAAGTTCATTACTAACCTATTAACAATTAGCTAGGAAACAGAAACAACCTAAATGCCATCCATCAGTGAGTGGATAGTGAAAGCGGAGTCCACATACACAATGGAGTTATATTCAGGCATAAAGAAAAAGGGAAATAATAAAATTTTAACAAAAATGTATGAAAGTCGAAAATGTACTGATTAAACTGGATCCAGAGAGTCAAAAGCCAGTGTTCTTTCTTATTTGTGACCTGAAGTAACCACAGAAACCAAGAACATAGAAAAAGTTTATGAGCGAAAGGAACTCTAAAGAGGAAAATAGTAACATACATGTGCTATGAAGCGAGGAAGGAAGAAACAAGGAGGGATATTTTAATTGTGGAGATGGATGGGACAGTAACACAGAGGAAGAGTAGGAGAGCTAAATAACACTGAAGATATTTGAAAAAGCTATAGAAAACAAAGTATTGTACATGATTATCTAAATATACAAATATAATACATATGTGCTTATACACACACACACACACACACATTTAAAGTTAGTTACTCATTTAGGAGAAATGAGAAACAACAACAAAAGCTATGCCTAGCATGGGAAATCCTTTCCAAATTGTTGGTGAGGAATTGGAAGTGATCTCCAGGACAGCGCAGACTATTTCTGTTTCTCTTTGTCACCTTCCAGGACTTGCTGAAGACACTTCAGAAGTAAAACGTGATACAATGGGGCTGGAAGCAACCCGGAGGCCTTCTCTCTGAGGACTAACTTTAAGCTTTTTAAGATGAAAATGATAAAGCAGATTAGCTTATTAGAAAATTTCCAAGTTGACTTAATAGGTTCTAATAGCTGATTATAAAAATTTTCTTTATATACGCAATATAATAAGACAATAAGAATATAAAATGTGATTATCAGTACTTACAATTAGGTAAACATTTTTTCTTCTACCGCTTAACTATACTGAACATCCCTGTCATAATAATATAGACATCCAGAAATTAAAGGATTTAATACAACACTACATATAATACACATTCAGAGCCTGGGGCATTTATGGCAAATCAATGGCAAGGATATTGTTTCTACTTTAACACTCCAAAGTGATCAAAGGAGAGTTTGCCACTTATCTCCGTCTTCAAAGAATTATTCTCGGCGTTGTAGGTAAAATAGAAGAAATTGGCTCCTGATGATGAGAAGAAAGACAAAATGATGCGAATCTCCAGCCTCACTTTGAAAAGCCTTCCTAAAAGCCTGTTCTAATGAGCCAGCGAGGATGGCTGCAGTCCCCTCCGCTCTTGCATGCTTGGAAGGCAGCGCTAATGAATTGTGCCACTTTTTCCTGCTGATCGTCTCAACCAGGGCGCCACTAACAGTCTGTTGGGATTGACGCTGCTGCTGAAACCGATTTCCAACTCCTGTGCTTCTATGCATACCTTTCTCTTTCTGAAATGTATCGTAGAAGTTGTGAGCAGGTAGCAAGGTCTCATTAGATATTAAATTATCGGTGAAAAGCTCCCTGAAGAGTCTGACTACACCTTATCAAAAATCTTTCGAAGTTTATTGTTGTTTCCTACAAGTTCTTTCGTAAGCAGGCACCTGTCTTAAGTTTCAGAAACAGCAGGAATTCTGAGTTAAATCAGGGAATTTCCCATCACCGTAGTGGAGCGGGAGAAAGTAATCTATGAATTAATGTTTTCAGAATCTGTAAAACTTTTTCCCCCCAGACAAAATTTGAAGCTTGGAGAAGTATAGAATAATACAACTGTAAAAATCTACAGTACAACTTTTAATTGAAATTTGCTACTTACAAATATAACTAAAACTCAATCATTTCACACGCCTCATACATGCCTGAGGATAGTTGGGTGTAAAGAGATTTCCTGGAAAATAGTTAACTATGGCTGAATTACATCTCAGTGAGTAAACTCGTCAGCTTTTCAATTGCTCTGCTGATGTCTTCATGCTGCCACCATTGTGTCACACTGAAATAATATTCAGGTTTTAACTTCAATGCAACAAGAAGAAAAATATATGTGAAGTATATTCTTTTTTACTACATTTTTGAATAGTTATTTTAAAAATACATATGTATAGTGTGTGCACATATGTATAGTATCTATTGTAGATTGTAAACATCTGATAGCTATTTTTAAATAATCCGAGTTTTGTTTAAGCATTTAAGTAATATTTAGGAGATCAGGGCTCCCCGTGCAGACCTTCCAAAGGAACAAGGATGCCTGCAAGAGCTACAGGAAAAACCAACTGTCATGGATTGGTCTACATAGGAATGCTGCTATACTCAAAGTTATATTAGAAAACAGAAAGCAAAGAAATCTATTCTCATTTGCTTTGGAGCAATTTAAATTTTATAACAATTTAAGCATAATTAAAATGATTACTTTTTTAAAGAGTAATTGTATCTTAAAGTTGGCAGTAGTCTTTTAAAATCTAAGTGTTATTTTTCTTCATCCTTCTTTTTCTTTGTTGTTTCCTTGTTTGTTTTTGTTTGTTTGAGACAGGGTCTTACATAGCTCCAAATGTCCAGCAAGCCACCATATATCCAAAATGAATTTCATCTCCTCTTCTTCCTCACTCCCTCTTAAGTGAAGTTTTCCTTTGATAATTCACCATGTAACTATTGTTTTTTTTTTTCTGTCTCAGGTACACTTGGAAATTATTTCTGGTCATCTTTGCTTTAAACTGCATTCTTCTTTGGTGATGACAGTGTTTTTCAGTGATATTCAAGCAAAGCAAAACAAGGCTTGGAGACAATTAATTACATCGTTAAAATCCAAATCTTCAGGTAATTTAGGTCCATAATTTGGTGATGCCAGTGTTATGCAGTGCAACATAGGCAAAGCAAAATGGAACTTGCAGACAATTACATCATTAAAGTCCAAATCTTCAGGCAATTTATGTCAACAAGGATACTGAGTATCAACTATTTCTAGGTGTACCTCAGTTCCTCATTTCAATCGTGACACCCTGTTCACTAATTACCTTTAGTGAGCACTAGTGGCAGATCTATTCATTACAAGGATTTAATTTGTTGCATGTTATGTATCATTTTAGCTATTCAAGTTTCAGTTTTTTAAAAAGCCAAATTCTTGAATCCTTAAAATTATGACTTAATATAATTGAGCAACAAACTATTTCATGTCAATGAATGATGAAGGTATTACCTGAACCTTATACACAAGGAAGAGGAGTCTCCTAAGAAGAAAAGCATCAAATACAATAATCAGGGGTTGTTACTAGTACATGATTATCAAAAAGATGATAAACAATTTTCTTCCTCATTAAAACATAATGTTTCTTCACAATCTAATTGCATTCTGCCTCCAAGTTTAAAAATTGTCAAACTCTTCACTGAAGAAATAATTCAAGCCTAATCACTTATAGGAGACATCTTGTAATTTTCTATATAACCAATGTCCAACTGTTGCTTAGTACCTGTTATACTTTCAACTTGATACATGTTGTTATTATTTATTTATTTATTTTACACTGTGAATTTAACGTGGTAACTTCATACATGTGTCATTACATCTCCTCACACTTGTTTCATCTACCACATTCCACTCCTGTCCCCTCCCTTCTGCTGGTTGGCATCCATTCTTTCCCCATGTCTTTTCACCACCTCCCATAAGATCACTTGCTCCTTTTGTATTATTACACACACACACACACACACAGACACACACACACACACACACATCTCTAAAATCTCTGTGGGATGTTGACTTGGTGCCATTGCATATATAGCCTAGAGCGGTTTAGCTGAGACATAGGAGAGTTATTAATTTTAACAGTGGCTGTACAACTTTTCTAACATCAGTGAATAAGGCTTTCTCTTTTTCTACATTCTCTCTAACAATGGCTGTCAGTTGTCTTCTTGACATTTTTAATTTTCATTCCCTTGATATAAGTTGTTGAGGTTTTAATTGTTGTAGTTGTCCTCCCGGTGACTTGTGCCCCAGGTCCCCGCCCCTCTTTCCTAGATAGCAAACTTGTTCTGTAGACTTATCATCAATAGATCTCCCTTTGCCTACTTTCTCAGTGCTTTGTCCATTTCTCTACCATTTTCTGTAACTTGTTACTATTTTGAGATCATATCCTCTAGTTTATGGCAAGCACCTTAAAAAGATACTTAGCAATGATAAAACTTTTTAGAAAAATGTAAAAAGGAAGTCTGAAATGAAAGCAATATCTAAAAGATATAGAATGTGATTTTTAAAACAATGAGAAACTAGAGCACTTTGCACAACAGAGTTCTCAGATTTGCTTACTGTAGAACACAGAGCATTAGTTAAACCTTAAGTATAGTATAGTACAGTACACTGAGTTTCTCCTTGGAAGCTCATTAAAACGCTGAGATGCTATAAAAATTATTCCATTGCTTCCTCTGTATATTTGTGATTGGGTACCTATTAATTACTCTTTTTTTCCTTCATATTTCCTTTTGGTAAGTAAAACACTACAATTCTAAGTGTGATGTGAGCTATTAAGTTATTGTTTTGGTTTTGATTTTGTCCTGCAGAGAATCTGCCCTCTAGTATATGACTGTGGATTTTGGTTACCTTGGATATGTCAAAAAAACTTAAGCACAGAAAATACCACTGTGCAACCAAGAACAAACAACAACAGCAAAAACAAACAAACACTGATACATACTCCTGAAACTTTAAGGTTTCTTTACAAAATTGTGAAGTTCTCTCACAAGCCAAATGATTTTGGCTTAGCTGGCATAAGAATAAAAGTGGAGGGTGTTCTTTAGAAAATGTCTCAGGGCTTAAATGTGACTGATTATATACACATATACTTGTACATGTAGATGTACATGTATATATGTATATATCATTGCTATTCTGTGTGTGCCTACGTGTGTGCTTGTGTGTGTGTGTGTATACATACATATAAATTGATAGTCCAGATACACTCGTGTATGTACGAGTATACACATATAGTTGGTTTCCTTCATATCATCTCTACCTCTATTGCACATATGAACATATCTTGCCATACCAGACATTATTACAGGTCACAGGTTTTTTTTATGTTAAAAGACATTTCTAATAATGTCTCTCATCAAAAACTAAAACTGATGCTGTCTGTAAGTGCAAGTTTGCTATATATAAAAGATAATCCTGAATTTAGTAATTCATATCAAAACATTGTCATGTGTCTTTCCATCAATCTATGTATTCATGGTATGGCTTTTCTGCTGTCTTGGCTTGTTTGGATAGTTAGAACGAAATGACAGCTACTTTCTTTTGAAAATTTCAACTGGAAAATTCCAAAGAGGCCTTAATATCCTCTCTAAAAATTAGTATAAGCAGTTAGTTTTTAGACCTAGACCTTCTTGTCATGTGATTTCAATGTTTTCCATAGCTTGGTAAAATTAAGATGGCAAGAATGTGAAGACAGACACAGCAAAGTGCCTTGAAGTGCTGAAAGCCATACACCCATCACATCTGTTAAACTCTGTTGATCAAAGCTAATCACAAAACCAATCCAGATTCAACAGAGCAAAGGGGAAAAAACTCAATTCCTCAAAAATAGAAGCAGCAGTGTAACATTACAAAGTATGACAGACAGAATGTCCTGAATCTCCAGAGGCCTTTACTACAATAATCTACTACAAGAAAATTTATGAAACAGAATCAGTCATCATTGTGCACGAAAAAAAATTATGTCTATCCACTCCCTCCAAAGAAGAACATTATTTATGATTTAATAATAAAGTAGTATTTAATAAAATACTAAAATTTTTGTGCTTATAAACATAAAGGGTTTTGCCATCATTTGGTTCCTCTATTCAAACCTTGTTACTTAGAATTGTTAATAAAAGTTTAGAATGACAGTATCTACACTGTGGTTAATGTGAGATTATATTAAGAGGAATCTTCTCATAGGTCTCAGAAGCAGAAAGTGTCAGATGACATCAGTTTTAGTTCATGACAAGAGACAGGATTAGAAAATGTTTTTTAAGATTAAAAAAAAACAAACCTATGAGCTGAAAGAATGACTGGTGTGGCAAGGTACATTCTTATGTGCAATAGAGGTAGAAATGTTATGAGGGTAACCAACTACCTTTTTTGTTTATTTAATGCCTTCTTCACAGGAGAAATGCACTCCCAGTATTGTAAATCTGGCCAAGATCTCATGGTGGGTCAGCTTGCAGTGTAAGGAATGAATCTACTACTACTACTATTTTATTAAATAGGACTCCTATCAAACTACCATTAAAAGATACATCTCTATAGTTATAGATTACTACAGCATCAGAGCCCATTTGAGAAGCTTCCTTGTACAGTGTACTGTGGTTGATGCAGAAACTCACCAAACTGGCCAAAGTGCAGATAATAAATGCCAAAGGAGTACTAAGCCACAAAAGGGACATTTTTTCACACACTCACCCCAAGGCTCAGGGACCATCACAGAAAGTTGAAGAGCCAGAGGTTGGGGAAGTGCACAGGGAAATAGTATCCTCTGGATATGATAGTACCTTTGCACTCATGGATTCATAGCATCTGTGATTGCCTGCGCAAGACTCACATAATAAAAAGTCAGTTAACATTCTAGTATTGAGAGGGGAGAAGATCACTACCTACACAACTAACTGAGGAGCTTACAGGTGATGGCTTCTGGCAAAGAGGAGTAATCTTTTTAAGAGTGTGTCTCCTAGTCAACCAACTAGTCCTAGGGAATGGCCCACATACAGAAGTACATAGGGATATCTTACTTTAATATGGGTCATTAAAAAAAACAGAGGACATGAAATTGTGGAGTGTCTTCATTAGGGTTACTATTGTGATAAAACACTATGACAAAATGCAACCTAGGAAAGAAAGGGCAAGAGGACAGAAGTTTTGGGGTCAATGTAAGCTGTACATGGAGTTCAAGGTCAGCTTGGCCTACATATGGAAGCTATATCTCAAAACAAACAGGTGGATGGATGGATGGATGGATGGATGGATGGATGGATGGATGGATTGATGAGTGAATGGAATACTTAAAATATATTAAGTATTATAGTGCAAGTGATGATTCAAGAGATATTTTTGTTCAACTAAATAGTAGAACTAAGAATTGAATTCATTTATTTATACCGGATGCATTCCCTTCTTGCCTTCAGAATGTGACTCATTTACAGTCTCTCATTTGCTGTTATTACTTATACCTTAGATCAGAAAAAAATGCAAACTGTGATTGTATCTCAACTAATCTGAGCAGTTAACAATTTATCCCTAAGTTTTCTGGTAAGACTCCAACTATGTCATCATCGTGCACTAATCGGCCATGATCATCAAGTAGCCCAGATCAACATTGATTAATACATAGAATCATCTTATATTACATATAGAAAACCCAGTCCAGAGACTATAAGCCATCAAGCAAAAAGTCCAATGCCAAAAACGAGATACTCCAAGTTACTGGTTGTTTAGAGATGTCATAGACTCTAGGGGAGAACGTACTTCTATCATTTTGCTAAACTGATTTAGTATCTAAATTGCCTTATAAATATCTATTCTTATGTTCATATATTAACTTATCTCTTACATCACATCAAGTTTTAAGAATCAGAAGTTAGGGATTAGGGGGACTGTCTTCTAGATATGACAAGCAGTTCAATTCATGAGCTCACAACAACTGTGGCTCAACAGCTACAACAAAAAATCTGCACAAGATCAACGTTGTCAATATTCCAGCATGTAGAAGAGAGGCCTCACAAGCCCACACTAATAGTTCAGAAGCTACAGACATTTTGATACCTGCTGAGAAAAAAATATCAGGTTCTTCTCATAGATGGGTCCCCCAGTAGCTTGCCTGTGCCTGGGTCTATACAGGAAACAATAATTAGATTCAATAAGATACATATATACGTAAATAGATAAGATAGTCGATAGATAGATAGATAGATAGATAGATAGATAGATAGATAGATAGATAGATAGATAGATAGATTATACAAAGGAAGGAAGGACATGAAGTCAGAGGAGTATGTGGAAGAGAGGGACTAAGAAGTTGGAAAGAAGAAACGGGATTAGATAAATATAAAATTTATCTAAGTATGAAGTAAAATATAATTCTTAAAATCTAAAACAATTTTAAATGTTAAGATAGATTTTCTTTACATACAATATTTTCTGATCATCTTCCCCATCTCCTCACAGATCCTGCTAACTTCCTCACCCACCCAAACCCACACCAGTGGCATGCACAGGGCCTGCATAGATCTGGATCAGGTGGAGTTTCAGTGCTAATAGAGGAAATGGACTCAAGCCCCCATACCTAACCTATAAACAATCTCCACCAAACAACCACTGACAAATGAAAAATTAGTTTTCTCCAACAAAATCTCCCTGGACATACAAACAACTCTTAAGGACAGGAGTTAAGACTAGCAATAGATTGCCGACACATAAAAAATATTTTTTGTTAAGTAATTTATTTGTTTTCTTTACATCTCAACCATGGCTTCCCCTTTGTCCCCTTTTCCAAGTCCTTTATTCAACACCATCCACTATTCCTCTATTTCTTTTCAAAAGAGGAGAGGCCTCCTGTAAATAGCAGCCCACCTTGGGATATTCACGTTGCAGAAAGAGTAGGCACATTTTCCCACTGAGGCTAGACAAGCCATCCCAGTAAGGGCAGAAGGTCCCAAATATAGGCAATAGAATCAAAGACTACCTTTGCTCCCACTGTTAGAAGTCCCTTTTGAAGACTAAGCTACATTCTGTAACAGATGTGCAGAGGACCTAGGTCAAACCCATGCAGACTCTCAGGTTGGGAGTTCAGTCTCTGTGAGAACTTATGGGTCCAGGTTAGTTGATTCTGTAGGTTTTCTTGTGGTGCACTTGATCCTGCTGACTCTGCTAATCCTCAGTTCCCTTTTCCACATGATTCCCTAAGATCCACCTAATGTTTGGCTGAGTCTTTGCATCAGATTCCATCAGTTCCTGGATAAAGTCTCTGATGACAATTATTCTACGCTCCAGTCTGTAAGAATAGAAGAATATCATTAATAGTGTCAGGTGTGGTCTCCCTCATAGTTTTATGGTATAGGTCATGAGCTGGACCATTGATTGACCTTTCCTTCAATTTCTTTTCCATCTTTATCCTTGTACATCTTGTAGGCAAGACAAATTATAGGTCAAAGGTGTTGTGGATGGATTGGTGTCTCAATCCGTCCATTATAAGTCTTGTCTGGTTACAGAGATGGCCAGTTTAGATTCCATATCCTCTTATCTTGCTAAGACTCTTAGCTAGTGCCATAGCTCATAGATTTCCCAGGGAGTCCATGGCACTTAGTTTCTAGCTCATAGCAGATATACTCCCCATTCCAGTGGTCTCTCCCAGTATTTCTTCTATTCTCCCAAATCCTCTTATTTCCATCAGCACTGTAACCTCTATCCAGTACTGTCCTCCAACCCCCAAACCTGTTCACTCACAGTGCCTGTTCTTCTCAATGAGACTCATGCACCCCCTCCACCTTGAGCCTTGCTTGTCATTTAGCTTCTGACTGTCTATAAATTGTAGCATAGATAAGTGAGTACATACTGTGTTTGTCTTTCTTAGTCTAAGTTACCTCACTCAGGATGGTTTTTTATTTTATTCCATCAACTTGCAAGCATATTTTATGACTTCATTATTTTTAATAGGTAAATAATAGTCTATTGTGTAAATGTATCACATTTTTATCCACTCTTCTATTTAAGCACATCTAAGTTCTTTCCAATATCTGGATATTATGAATAAAGGTGCTATGAACATAGTTGAGCAAGTCTCCTTGTGGTATGATAGAGTATCCTTGGGGTATAGTGGTATAGCTCAGTCTTGAAGTAGATTAATTCTCAATTTTCTGAGAAACTGCCATATTGATTTCCAAAGTGGTTATATAAGTTTAAATTTCTACCAGAAATGGAGAAATGATCCTATCCGTTGTTCCATACCCTCACCAACATGAGCTATCACTAGTGGGTTTTTTTTATTATTATTTTATTATGACACATAAGGTATAAGATGGAGTGTTTTGTTCAGAAAGTTGTCTCCTGTGCCAATGTGTTTAAGTCTATTCCTCACTTTCTCTTCTATCAGGTTCACTGTATCTGGTTTTATGTTGAGGGATTTGATACATTTGGACTTGACTTTTGTGCAGAGTGATAGACATGGATCTATTTTCATTCTACATGTACATGTAGCCATCCAGTTAGACCAGAAGCAATTGATGAAGACTCTTTCCTTTTTCTATTGTATAATTTTGACTTCTTTGTCAAAAATCAAGTGTTTATTGCTGTGGGGTTTTACTTCTGTATCTTTGACTTAATTCTATTGATCATCCTGTCTGTTTTTATGCCCACACCATGTGTTTTTACTACTATTGCTCTGTAGTACAGCTTAAAATCAGGGATGGTGATACCTCTACAAGATTTTTTATCGTACAACATTGTTTTAGCTAGATTGGGTTGAGTATTGTTCCTTTGAGATCTGTTGTCCCTTATGATCTGTGAGACATCTATCTAGCCCTTTCTGGATTTTAGTGTTGAGAAGCCAGGTATAATTCTAACTGCTCTGCCTTTATATCCCTCTTGGCCTTTTTCTCTAGATTATTACTTGGCAGGAGGATTTTCTATTCTAGTACAATCTATTTGATATTCTCTAATCTTCTTGTACACTTATAAGGCATCTCCTTCTTTGAGTTATGAGAATCTCCTATGTTCCTGCTGAAAATATTTTCTGGGCCTTTGAGCTGGAAATTTTCTCCTTCTATTTCTATTATGCTTAGGTTTGGTCCCAGGATGTTTTGAATGAGAAACTTTTTAGATTTAACATTTTTTGACTGATTTTTTTAAACTTCTTCTAAAGTATCTTCTATGCCTGAGATTCTCTCTTCCATCTCTTGTAGTCTGTTTTAGTGCGGTGACTATAGTTCATGTTTGCTTAACTAGATTTTCCATCTCCAGGATTCTCTCAAGTTTTGTTATCTTTATTGCTTCTATTTTCTTTTTTAGGTCTTGAACAGCTTTATTCATTTCCTTCACCTATTTGTATTTTCTTGGATTTATTTAATGAGTTTATTGATTTCCTCTTTAAGGGCCTCTAATACCTTAATAAGATTAGATCTAAGTTTATTTTCTTGTGTTTTACCTGTGTTGTAATATCCAAGTCTGGTTGCAGGAGAATAGCTGGGCTTTAGAGGTGACATATTGCTCTGGCTGCTGTTGATTGTGTTCATATGCTGGCCTCTAGCCATATGGGTTTGAGGTTATTATAGGTTTAGGTGTTGATTTCTTTTTTATTAGATATTTTATATATTTACATTTCAAATGTTATTCCCTTTCCCGGTTCCCCACTCCTTGAAGTCCCTTACTCCTTCTGCTTCTATGAGGTTCCAACCCTACCCACCCACCTACCCACTCCTACCTAGCTGCCTTGGCATTACTCTACACTGGATCATCGAGCCTTCACAGGACCAAGGGCCTCTCCTCCCATTGATACCCAACAATGCCATCCTCTGCTACAAATGTGGCTGGAGCCATGAGTCTCTCCATGTGTACTCTTTGGTTGGTGGTTTAGTCCCTGGGATGTCTGAGAGATCTCTTCCTATGGGGCTGCAAACCCTTTCAGCTCCTTCAGCCGTTTCTCTAACTCCTCCATTGAGGATCCCATGCTCAGTCCAATGGGTGGTGGTAAGCATCCGCCTCTGTATTTTTCAGGCTCTGGCAGAGCCTAAGTGCTGATTTTTTAATTTAACTTTGTTAGATAGATGGGTTTTTGATGTTTTTTCCCTTGGTTTCTGTTTCTTCTCTGGTCTTCTAGTATGAGTGGACTGGGATTCTGCTGACCAGTGAGTCTTCAGGTCCAGTATGGTGCTTCCCTTGAGATTTTTGTGGCTTAAGTGACCTCTGGGGTTTCAGGTACCAAAATTGCCTCTGGGGACTCTAGAACAAACACGGCCTCTGGGAAAGCAGAATATGGAGCTCAGGAAATGGGGTGCAATAGGGGGCTGTTGTATCTGTTTTAAGAGGAGTAGCAGTGCAAGGAGCGTTGCTCAGGACACCTGTGTAGCCTCTGGGAAAGCAGCCTGAGTTGTGTGCTAGAATATGGAGCCCAGGGGATAGGGTGAAGCTTAAAGCTGTTGTGTGTTATTTAAAGATACAAAAATGTTCTTTTAAAAGAAAATCTCAAAGTTTGCTTCCAAAATTAAATTCCTTAATTACTGTGTATCAGAGGAAACATCTTTAAAATAAAATGTTTTATTGCTTATTGGTCATGTTGTTTTAACTAGTGTTTTTGTTTGTTTTCTATGGGTTTTGCATTGTTTTTGTTTTTGTTTTTCCTCTAAAAAGTAATCTTGGCCAATTTAGGAAGTGATTGGATCCATTGAGATTCAAAGAATACTTAGATAACAATGGATAGTTTTCATGGGGTTTGAAAAGAAACAAAACATCAGAGAAGAAGTCAGAAGACAATACATTTCTCCAAAAGTGAAAAATTAGTATTTCGGTCATTCCTGGAGAGCAGGAAGTCATGGCTTAGTAAGATTTTGGGTTGAAAAAGTACAGTAATGGGAAGCGATGACTGAATGCCAAGTAAAGTCTGAGCAGAGAAAACGTTGGCAAAAGGGCAAATTCTAGCATAATTCTTAAGACAACTCTCTTTCTTTACACATTGGAATTTCTAAGCCAAGGGTGAAATGACACCAAGGTTTCTGACCTTAGCAGAATATTATCAGAAAACTTGCTTGAGGAATACAAATCTATGCAACCTATTCTTGGTGCCTGCGTGCAGACAGCAATCACAGTGAGCAAGTATGCTCACTGTGTGTCTAGCTTCTCTCCTTGGCATCTTTTCTGACTTGACATTTCTTCTAATGTCTACTGTTCTTTGGAAACATTTCTATCACATTTTTGTTATTTTTTAATATATTTTCCAAGGCTGTTGATGATAAAAGTCATAGATGCAAATATATGGTTTGTAGAGAAATAGTTAAAGAAATGTGGATCTCTCTACATGGTTAGTGAACATGAGTTTGAAAAATCAAATAAAACACTATGCCATTTTCTTATAGCACAAAGTTCCCAGTCAGCACATAACCTATGCCATTCTGAATAAGTCAATAAATAAAAAGGAAGTGGCATTTTTAACCACATATGCTAACTAGGTCATCTAATAATGATGACATAGTTCTGGTCATGTGAGGTTATCATCTACTCACTGTGATTGAGGTTATGGTTGGTGACATTGGCGTAACTTAGAAGAAAGATGCAATAGAGGAAATATTTCATAGTAAACAGACCAAGAATGATTCCCCTTGGAACAGTAAAGGTACAAATTGCTTTAGTTTTCATTTCTATGGTGTTAAATTTGTATTTCACATGAGAGCCTGTAATTGATGACTGCTTACTTGTCTGGGTGAAATGGGATTTAAAAAAAAATAGATTATGATTGTCAAGGTTGTTTGTGTTAGTAGCTGAAATGCTAAGTAGTACCCTGAAGTCTTTGTAAACAGCACACAAATATTATTTTTCTTTTGTGAAGAAAACTAGAAAGTATTGGGCAAGGAGTTATACAGTAAGACATGCCACATCATCCAGCTAACATGGTTTACAGTTTTTTCTTGAATAATCAGTCTACCAAGAAACAACAAAACAGACACTAATATATCCACCCAGGAGCAAGCCAAGGTTTTCTCAAGAGCTTTACAGGATTGGAGGCTTTTGCTTCAGAATATAAAATACCTGTAGTTGTTCTATATTTTGATATTCTCTTTTAAGAAAATTTTCTAAATTGACTAACAAAAACACCTCAACATTGCTATACTTAGTAAATAATTTAAAATCCAAAATAATTACTTCCATATCTTAAATTCTCTACTTTCCCAAATTCCCTCTTGCCCCTCATTAACTTAGGTAGTCCTGTTTCTAAATTTCTCTTGATGTGTTGTAGATAACTACTATGTCCTACTTCTGAAATAATTCATCATCATTCTATTATTTAATTATTAATTTATATAAGAAAAGAAGAAATCATAATATATTTAATAAAAATAAGAAGCTGTTGTTTTAGCAACTAACAATTTGAGTCCTTAGACCTTAAGAGGGTTTGTGTGTGTGTGTGTGTGCGTGTGTGTGTGTGTGTGTATACGTGTGTGTGTGTGAAAGTATACACATGACCTAAATAAATATCAAATCTTCACTTATTCAAAAGCTAAGTTTGTGTGTTTCTTAAAAATTACTTATGAAAATAATCAGAAACTCTATAGTGACTTTTTATACTATCCATGTGGCAGAGCATCTCATATTATAGATGCTTAAAAATGGAAATACATGAAGAAACCAGATAGAGAATAAGAAAAGAAAGAAGGAAATAAAAGAAGAAACTATTGTTACTTTGTTTTCATCTCTCCAATCAATACTACACACACACTTCTATATTATACAGTGGAACTGAATGTTGCAATCAGACTGAACTGCTGTGGATATATCTGGTATCTTTCCTCAGTGTCAGCTGAAACTATCTCTAGTCACAGTATGAGATTGTTTCCTTTTGTCGCCTACCACTGTCCTTTCCCAAAGCTTCCTTATTCATTGTACTTTTTCTTTCAGATATGAATTCTGTACAAGCCAGAGTTTGAAAAATGTTTATGATCTTAAATGCCATAAATTCCTCAATTTGCAAAAGACAAGCTGCAATATCTGAACTCCTCTAAAAAACACAGGAATAAGGCTCTAATAGTGGAAGATACCACACTGGAAATGACATTTTGAAGAAGGGCATGACATTTCCTCCAGCCTGCTCAAATTACATGTCCATGTCTGTGTGCCATACCTATGCCATCTGTAAAAAGTTTTTCTAGTGTAGTGGTAATCCAAAATACTCCATCCATCTGTCAACATGGGTTAGACCATGTGTCTTGATCAGAAAGTATGGCCACAGCATCTATGTTAGTCTTGCTTCCAGGCACTGCCAACTCAAATGCCATTGGTTTCAGAATGATTGTCCTAATCTTCCTGGACAGGAAGATTAGGACAATCACCACAAGTAAAATATCCATCTCATATGTATTTGTAATCTGATGTTCATTTCCTCCTGCTACTTTACTTACAGCTAAACAATCATTGGCTTGTATGTTAAACCAGTCAGTCTGGTATCTAGCATTGAAGTCTCTAGGGAAAACTATGTTCAGTATCATTGCTTTTTCTTCCCTTTTTCGACTCACTTCAGATCTAGACCTTAATAAAATCTGAATGACAAATGATCAGAAAATTTTAAGTATAGGGGAAAAGATGACAAGTCCTCCATTTTGCAGAACACCAATTACCAATCAAGACAAAAATTATGAATTCTCAAGGACTTTGTTCATTGAGTGACAATTAATGTGGTTGCTACCACTAGGACTTTCAAAATTAAGAATGATGATCATCATTTCAGTGATTAAATTGGCATGAAATATATGCTTTTAGCATCATATATATATATATATATATATATATATATATATATATATATATATATCCATAAACTGAACTGGAATCTCCTGGGAATGAATTTGGGAAAATGTATAAAAATTATGAGATCTGTCTTTTCTATCGCAGATCCCTAGATGTTCTGCATATGCATTCATGTACAGCTTGGGTGTGAGTGGACACATCAATACTTTCTGTCTTAATTTTTGGTACATTTTAAAATTTTTACTTAAATAAATATGTTTAATTTTGCCAATATTCAGCATTATTTTTCATTAGTTAAAACATATCTTTTTTGATTAAGAACCATAAACCAAATACTATTTTCAGGCAAAGCAAAAACTAAATGAATAAATAAAAAGTGTATGATCCTATTGGACTCATATAATTACAACCTAATACAAGAAAGCATATTCTAAACATATAAGTCAAAACTAAATCAGATTATGCCAGAAAGTGGGAAAAAAAAGAAGGAAAAACTAGAAACCTAATCTTGGACTGCCTCTGAAACAAACCCCCTCTTTTAAAGCCCTGATCAACCCTCTGGGTAGATGTCTTAGTCCATGTTCTATTGTTGTAAAATAGACACCATGACCACAGCAACTGTTTAAAACAAAAAAACCATTTCATTGGAGACGGCATACATATATATATATATATATATGTGTGTGTGTGTGTGTGTGTGTGTGTGTGTGTGTGTGTGTGGTGTGTGTGTGTGTGTGTGTGTGTGTGTGTGTATTCCCTAATCATCATGGCAGGAAGCATGGCAGTATGCAGTTAAACATGGTGCAGGAAAGGTAACTGAGAGTTCTACAGCTAGATCAGTAGGCAGCGGGAAGAGAGAATGACACTATGCCTGGCTTGAGCATTTAAAACCACAAATCCCATCCCCAGTGACACACTTCCTCCAACAAGTCACACCTACTTCCACCCCCTAATCCTTGCCAAGCAGCCCCACTCCCTGATGAACAAGCATTCAAATATTTGAGCCTATGGGTGCCATTCTTATCTAAACCACTACAGTATGACAAGGGATAGAAGGAAACCAGAGAAACTAAGGACACTCTAGCCCCTGAAGCCATCGGAACTTCACGGCAAAGAGCACTTTACTTTTGACCAGTTTCCTCTCCCTTCCCAGAGCAGTCAAGCTCCCAGAGACAAAGTTAATGAGGCAATACTGTTCTCACAACTCACTGGCAACAAGCCAATTACCCAGCTTAGGAGCAAAGAGCAATGCTTCCTTATCATCCATTAGACCCTGACCTCTCTGAGACAGTGATAGAAATGACAGACCATCTCCCTGAGGTGGGAAATTCCACAAGCTTTCTGGTCATAATGATTAGGGATGTGTGCTGTCATAATATCTGGATTCCTGATGTTGATTATCTGACAGTTGGTGTCCTCAGGGAGTCAATTGAGTTTACTACCAACCAACAGTGAGGGCACTGACCACTTAGGAGAAAACCTAATCTAGCCACCTTAGTCTCAGTATACACCATTGGCAATTAAAACAAAAGCCTAATCAAACACAGAATCAAAAAAAAAACTATTGTCTTGCATAACTAAAGACATATAATCTTTGCCACCAAGAGATCCTTTCTGAAAGTCTCCTGGCATTGTTATCCCTGTGCTGGCTGGAAAGCTTTCTGGGACAAATTTCTGACCTATAGGAGCTTAGAAAAGACATTATGAAGAAAGACATATTTATAAAATGTATTCACAGAAGCCACTGCCATCTGTAAACCCCCAGACCTATGGCCCTTTAACCATCTTCAATTATGAGCCAGCATTGCTGGGTAGCCCTTTATTTTCTTTTCCATCTACCCTCCATCACCCACATTGTCCTTCACTTCCTCTCCCACTTATGGCATCACTACAAGCCTACATCCACATCAGTGACTTTGAGATGCTTTGTTCAAATGTCACCTTTGACTGGTGAGACACTACTTTCCTTGCTGACTCCTGCTATCTTTGTACCCACAGACCTAGCTAGCTCTAGACCTGTAGTGTAGGAGCTAAGCCTAAAACACCTCATCCACCAGCTGCACTTATCCCAGATCAGAACACATAGCTCCTGCACTGATTCAAACTAACATCAGACACAAATCAAAGAAAAACTCCACATGTCTAGGTCAAATCTCAAGAACTAAACAACAGGAATGTCCAAGACAGAAAGAATTCAAGAAACGAGACATCAACAAACCAAATAACCCAATTAAAAATGGAGTACAGATCTAAACTGTATTCTTTTCCCCCTTTTTTATTAATCATTTTATTTGTCTGCATTTCAAATGTTATCCCCCTTCCCAGTCTCCCTCCCATAAACGTCCTCTTCCCCTCCCCTTTGCCTCTAAAGGTCTGCTCCCACACCCATCCACCCACCCACTTCCCCCTCACGACTCTAGAATCCCCCTTCTCTGGAGCATCAAGCCTCCACAGAACCAAGCTTCTCTGCTCCAACTGATGCCAGATGAGGCAGTCCTCAGCTGCATATGTAGCTGGAGCCGTGGACCAACCCGTATATACTCTTTGGCTGGTGGCTTAGTCCCTGGGAGCTCTGAAGTGTCTGATTAATTGCTTCTGTTGTTCTTCCCATGGGGTTAGAATCCCATTCAGCTCCTTCAGCCCTTTCCCTAACTTTTCCATTGGGGTCCCCAGACTCAGGCCAGTGGTTGACTGTGAGTATTTGTATCTGTCTTAGTCAGTTACTAGCAGAGCCTCTCAGAGGACAGCCATACCAGGTTTCTATCTGCAAGCATATCTTGGTATCAGCAATAGTGTCAGAGTTTGGTGTCTACAGACAGAATGAATCACACTGTGAGGTGGTCTCTGCATGACCTTTCCTTCAGTCTCTGCTCCATTTTTGTCCCTATATTGCCTTTGGACAGGAACAATTCTGAGGTAAAAATTTTTAGATGTGTGGTGGCCCTACCCATCCATGGCTCCGAATGGGGGCCATGTCTTTGTACGAGAGGTGGTCTCTTCAGGGTCTATCTCCCTGATGTTGGGTATTTCAGCTAATGTTATCCTCATTGGGTCCTGGGAGCATCCCACATCCTTGACATTTGGGACTTTCTAGTGGTTCTCCAAGTTCCCCACTCCCCACTGCTACTATTTCTATTTATTCTCCTGACCCTCTGAACTTCTCTCTTGTCTCTTCCCATACCTGGTTAAGCCAAATTCTTAACAGAGGAATCTCTAATGGCTGAGAAGCATTTACAAAAATGTTTAACATCCTTAGTCATCAAGGAAATGCAAATCAAAACAATTCTGAGATTTCACCCTATATCCATCAGAATAGCTAAGATCAAAAACTCAAGCAACAGTTCATGCTGGAGAGAATGTGAAGTGCAATGAATGCTCTTCCATTGCTGGTGGGGGTACAAACTTGTACATCCACTTTGGAAATTTATCTTGAGGTTTCTCAGAACATTGGGAATAGTTTTATCCCCAATACTTAGCTATATGAATCTTATTCATACATCCAAAGGAATCTCCACCATACCACAAGGACACTTGCTCAATTATATTCATAGCAGCTATATTTGTAATAACCAGAATCTTGGAAACAATCTCTCAGCTGAAGAATGGATAAAGATAATGTGGAATATTTACACAATGGAGTATTACTCAGCTATTAAGAACAAGAATGTCAGCTGGATGGTGGTGGCGCATGCCTTTAATCCCAGCACTTGGGAGGCAGAGACAGGCAGATTTCTGAATTCGAGGCCAGCCTGGTCTACAGAGTGAGTTCCAGGACAGCCAGGGCTACACAGAAAAACCCTGTCTCGAAAAAACCAAAAAAAAAAAAAAAAGAACAAGAATTTCATGAAATTTGTAGACAGATGGATAAAACTATAAAAGATCATCATGAATGAAGTAACCTATAACTAAAAATGCAAGGAATGTATGAACTCACTTATAAGTGGATGTTTATCATAAAGTACAGGATAACCAGGCTACAAGGTATAGACCCAAAGAAGCTAAGTAGCAGGAGAGACCAAGAAAGGACACTTGAATCTCACTGAGAAGGAGAAAAACTGGACTTCAGGGGTGGACCAATGGAGGGAGGGAACTGGGTAAGAGAGGATTTGGGGATAGGAGCAAGAAGGATGATGTGAGGGGAAGCGGAAGGTAGAGAGTACTAGAAGAGAACGGCTGGAATGAGGTGCACATCTTTAGGATGAGCTAGAAACCTAGATAATGAAAACTTCCAGAAATCTGTGAAGGTAACCATAGCTAAGACTCCTAGAAAAGGGAGATAAGGAGCATGAAATTGGCCATCTCCAGTAACCAAGCAAGACGTTCCATGAAGGAATTGGGGCACCAACCATCAGAATAACAGCTAATTTTTCAATGAAATTTTTTAATATCAGCAGAACCTACAACAAAACACTACGAGTTCTAAAATAACAGAATCACCAACCCAGACTACTATACCCAGCAAAACTATCATATGTGATGAAGGAAAAAGAAAAACTTTCCAGGATACAAACAGCTCTTTAAACAATCAAACAAAAAAAATCTAAAGAATATTGTAAGCAAAACTTCCAATTAAAGAGAGGAATAAGCACAGCCAAAACTCTAGAAAGAAAATAACAGATTGTTATAATGTATTGAAACACAAAACACAACTAAGATCACAAGGTGAAAAAACGAGACTACAATCTCCACACGTAATTTAAAAATTCTGAGTATTAATGACCTCAAATTTCCAAAAGTCATAGACTAGCTGAAAAAATTAAAAAACAACATATATATAATAGTATTTATATAATATGTATTATATAAATATAAATATAAAACATATATATATTTTTTTTTTAACAAGAAACTCATCTTAAGTTTAAATCACCACCTTAAAGTAAAAGGATTGGGTAGAATGTATCTCAGGTAAATAGGATCAGGAAATAAGCAGTCTGTGTCATCCCAATAAACTTCAAATTGAAACTAATCAAAAGAAACAATAAAAAAAAACAAACTAATAAAGGGATTTAACAATTTATTAAAAAGTTAAAGTCTGCTGCAGGAGTAAAGTTTCTTGAAATTTCTGACTGTTGGAAGAGCTGGAAGAAGGCTAGAAAGGATTAGGCGAAGGCACTGTAAGCTGGAGTCTGGAGGGCGATGAAGACATGACACAAGATAGACAGGTATCCTATCTATCTTGGACCTCCACGAACAATTTATGAAAACAGAATATACAGCCTCAAAATTGAATGTGGACCTAAGCACGTAGACGCACCCCCATTTGTAAGATTTGAAACCAGAGTCAATATGAGTGGAGTGTGCAGTTCAAACGGATGGTAGATCCAAGAACCACGGTTGTGCTGGCAAAATGGCAGAATTCCCACAGAATCAAAGTCATCCTGCAGGTACTTCAGCACTTGAAGTACTGAATACTCTCTGCCATAGCTATACGGTGGCCCTTAAAATAGATGGGAAGACTTCAGATGTCAAAAGAGAACATGAATCTGCCACGGCCGCCAGAAGGACAGTGTTACAGCAATTAGTCCCCAGGCCCCGGCATCCCCTCCCCATTCAGCCCAAATCTTCATTTTCCACAATAGTGAATTTTCTAGATGCATCTGTAGCCCTCAAAGTACTGGAGAGGAAGTCCCACACAGACTTCATCCTGAAACACTGTTCTGCTACTAACTTCTTGTCCATTTGAAATATTAAAGTTGTGTTGTGTAATATTATTTGTCAAATGTATCCGCTGTTTGCCTGGTTGAACTCGGATCAAGAAGGTGTGTTAAAATCAGTTTCCATTGGGAGTGGCAAGCACAGCTAATGCAACTGTCACACAGTCTCCAACTGGTGGTCTGTCCTGTGTCTGCCTTTGCCTGTCCTCCCTCTGCCATAGCTATACGGTGGCCCTTAAAATAGATGGGAAGACTTCAGATTAGCAATCATGGGACTGACTACTGCTGGGCTTGGGAGTGTTTCAGCTGCATCCCTGCTTTCTTGTCTTAAATGATGTCACTCTAATCCGTGGTCCCCACTCCTCCTCCTTGGCCAAAGCTTAGATTGTAACCGTCCCCTCCTTCTGAAATTGCCCACAGGTGAGGAATTCAGGGCTTCCCATCTCCCCACTTTATCAAGGGGTGCTACTTTTCCTTCCTCAACTAACTTGTTGCCCATCACCACCCAACATTTGCTGTGGCCATAAGCCATAGGCTGAGGTTGAAAGAACTTTGCCTCTCTCACTTAGCTCAGAACCACACCTGTTCACTTGCCGCCAGCCTGGAAGAGAGTGCCAGGTCTTTGGCCCTCCTGCCACCGTCAGTCTGAGAGCTTTGAGCTCAGAGGTAAACAGAGCAGTCACTGGGAGACTCAGACAGGCCAACATTCAGGGTCCTTGGTTGATATGCCTAGAGAAAGGCCATAAGGCTAGCCCTAAGTGCACATGGTTCTGAATTGGTTCCTTTTCCTATAATTGCTTTGCTTTTATTCACTGTAGAAGTTTGAAAAGGATTCTCGAGTAATCCTGGCCACTCATTGGGTCCGATATCCAGCTTGACAGCTGGAGCATGAGGTCTGACCCTGCAGACTAACGTGTCAGTGTTGCTCTTAAGACTCTTGGTGGGGACCGGGAGGGGTTCTGTGTCACCATATATGCAGATCAGTGGGCCTAGCCTGCTGGCTTGTTGACATGTTCTCCACTCTGTTCAGGACCACTAAATGTTGAAATGTGGATGCATATCGAAATAAACGCAATTTATTATGTTCGAAAAAATACTAAACATATATGCACCAAACTCTAGTACACCCACATTAATAAAAGAAAAACAAAACATAAAACACCATAATGGAATGAAAATCATAGATTAACACAAACCCCATTAATAGTAGATGATGTTAACACCCCACACTCTTCAATGGGTAAGCCATCTGGACCAATAACAAACAAATCTCATAATTAAATGGTATCTTGCATCAAATGAACCTAACAATGTCAACATCGTCTTCCACTCAAGCACTTAACAATATTCATTCTACTCAGCAGCACGTGTTAGCTGCTCTAAAGTAGATGATGAGCCATGGCACAAGCTAGAATCATGGAATAAGAGGAAACCTCAACTGAGAAAATGTTCCCACTAGATTAGCTTTTGGGCATTTCCTTGATTGTTGACTGATATGGAGCCCAACTGGATACTTACCTACATTGTTTGGAAATAAAGCTGAGTACCAAGGGTATTTCTGCCAGATCATATTGTAATTCCAGCCCAATCACATAAAGCTAGAAGCTCTTTGAATGTGACCCTTTGCCAGAGTAGCCATGATGCTGGATTAAAATTCCTCCACAGTGCTGGAATTATTAGCTGGGACACAAATAGGACTTGAAAAGCAATATTATCATTATTTCCAGACAATATGTTATACATAAGATATCTCAGAAATTCTACCAGAAAATTTTCTAGAAACAATGAACAATTCCTGCAAAGTGACAAAGTACAAAATCAAATTACAAAGATCAATAACCTTTCTATGAACCAACAATACACACTACTAAGAAAGAAACTATGGATATATTCCTATTTACAGTAGCATTAAAGACAACAAAGTATCTTGGGAATAAACTGAGCTAAGAAGTTGAAAGATATTTACTATAAAAAACTTTGAATAAAGAAATTAAGGAAAAAAACTAGAAAATAGACAGGCATCCCATGTTCATGGATTGGTAGAATTGATATTTTGAAAACCATCCTACCACAAACACTGTACAGATTCAGTGCATTCACAATTAAACTACCACAACACTCTTGACATACATAGAAAAAATCATAAAAATCATAAGAAACCTGAAAGAATTCATATATCCAAAGCAATCTTGTGTAAAAAGAACAATTTTAAAGGGATCATTATTCCAAATTTAAGGATCTAATATTGTAACAGCAAAATCAGTACATAATGACATAAAAGCAGACACATAGACAAATGGAACAAAACAGAAGATATGAAAATAAGAACTCATAACTAAAGCCATCTGATATTGAAAGCAAGGTAAAAAACCATACACCGGTAAAATGGTGCTAGGAAAACTAGATGTCCACAGGTAGAATAATTCGATTAAATCTGTTTATTTCCCTTTATTAAAAAATGGGTAGAGTGAACCAGAAACCTCAAATTGAAACCTAAAATGCTAAAACAGATAGAAGAAGGCATAGACAGTTACCTATGAGATCAAGATGTAGGAAACGATATTGTGGAATTAAGGCCAACAATTAAGGAGTGGAGCCTCATAAAACTAATAATTTTCTGTACAGATAAGGAAATATCCTCTTGAGTGATAAAGAAACTCATGAATGGGAAAGAATATTTGCTGACTACATATCCAATAGAGGAGTGATATCTGAAAGATATAAGTAAATCAAAAAGCAAAGTCAAGGAAAGAAATTAAAAAATGGGCCAGAAAAAGAAGGGGGAATTCCTGAACAGAACACCAATGGCTCAGGCTCTAAGATCAACAATTGATAAAGAACACCTCAAGAAACAGAAAAGCGTCTGTAAGGCAAAGGACACCATCAACAGTACAAATTAGCAACCTACAGATTGGGAAAAAAAATCTTCACTAATCCTACATCTGATAGAGGGATAATATCCAAAATATATAAAGAAATTTAGAAATTTGACTCCAGAAAACCAAAAACCAAGTTATAAAATGGCCTACAGAGCTAACCAGAGAATTCTCAACTGAAGAGTCTTGAATGGCTGAGAAGCACCTTAAGAAATGTTCAACATCCTCAGTCATCAGGTAAGTGCAAATCAAAATGACCCTGAGATTCTACCTTATACCAATTAGAATTGCCTAAGATCAAAAAAGTGCATATACTCAAAATATGTTCTACCGTACCACAAAGACATGTTTATAGCAGCCTTATTTGTAATAGCCAGAAGCTGGAAACAACCCAGATGTTCCTCAACTGAAAAATAAATACAGAAAATATGGTTCATTTACTCAATGAAATACTATTCAGCTATTAAAAATGAGGGCACCATGAATTTTGCAGACAAAAAAATAGAACTAGAAACATCATCCTAAGTGAGGTAACCCAGACCCAAAAGGACATACATGATATGTACTCACTGATAAGTAAATATTAGTCCAAAAGTACAGAATACCAGGATACAAACCACAGAACATAAGAAGATTAACAAGAAGAAAGGCCCAAGTGAGGATGCTTCAATCCCACTTAGATGAGAGAACAAAATAATCATGGGAAGCAGAGGGAGGGAGAGAGGGACCTGGGTAGGGGAGGTAAAAGGGAAAGGGGGAATAGGGTCAGGTATGGGGGAGGGGGCAGGACATAAGCCCAGAGGGCCAAGAAAATGAACTGAAATAAACAGCTTCCAAGCGTAGGAGGTGGGGGGAATCTTGTAGAAAGCACCAGAGACCTAGGATCTGAGAGACTCCCAGGACTCAATGAGGGTGACCTTAGTCAAAATGCCCAACCGTTGGGAGAGGGAACTTAAAGAGTCCATCTCCAGTAGATAGACAGGGCTCCAAGCAGAGGGAGAGTGTTACTAAACCACAGTCAAAATTTCTAACCCAGAATTGTTCCTGTCTAAAAGAACTATAGAGAAAATATGGAGAGGAGACTGAAGGAAAGGTGGTCCAATGACTGGTCCTACTTGGGCTCCATCTCATTGGGGTGGAGGCACCAAGGCCTGACATTATTACAGATACTATGATGTGCTTACAGACAGGAGCCTAGCATGGCTGCCCTCCAAGAGGCCCTAACAGCAACAGACTAAGACAGATGCAGATACTTATACCTAGCCATTGGACTGAAGTCAGGGATTCCTATGGAGGAATTAGGGGAAGAATTGAAGGAGCTGAAGGGAAGGCCATCCCATAGGTAGACCAGCAGTTTCAATTACCTCTGCCTCCACCAACCAAGTACATATATAGCAAAGGTCTAGCCTCAGTGGGATATGAGCCTAATCCTGGAGAGACTTGAGGTCCCAGGGAAGGAAGATGCCAGGGGCAGGGGGAGGAAGAAAGCTCCCTCTTGGAGGCAAAGGGGAGGGGAAATGGAATGAAGAACTGTGGGGGTTGGGAAGGGAATATAAATAAATAAAATAAATAATATTAAAAAGAAAAGAAATGGGCCAGAGATCTAAAAAGAGTTCTCAATGGAAGAAATAAAACGTCTTTAAAATCCCTTAAAAAGAGATCAAGGGCAAAGAAAGTAGGGAAATAAAATTTAAGAAATCTTTGAGATTTCATCTCACTTATCAGAATGTCAAAGATTTAAAAAAAAACTAAGAAATTTTGGCAAGATTATGAGGAAAGTCCTCACTGTTGGTGCCAATTCACACTAGTGCACACACTCAAGTAAAGAACATGGACCCCACGCCAAACTAAAAAGCAATCTAACACCTGTGCCAGGTATACTCCTCCTTGGCATATGACCAAAGGAGTTGACATTCTTCTTGCTGAGCTATGTTCATTGCTGCACAATTCATAAGAGTTAGGAAGTGGTAACAACTTAAATGTGCTTCTACAGATGGCTAGATAATGAAAATGTGGTATATTATTTAGTTGTAATGAAAAATGAAATCATGAAATTTACAGGTAAATGAGTGAGGTAACCCCACACCCATAAAGACAAATATCACCTTTTTTTTTTTTCATCTGCAGCTCCTAACTAAAAACTTCTGATGTGAGTATGCAACACAGAATAAACACAGAAACTAGGAAAGTGTAAAGGGGCCATGGTGGGGGCTTGGGAGAGTTAATAGTGGAATACAGCTAATATGAAATGGAAAACGGAAAAATGGGGAGGTCTCTCCAACTGGGGGAAGATCAATACAAAAGGAGAGAGGGAGAGGCTACAAAAAACACCGTTTTTTTTTTTATAAAACCTCAAGGTATCTTATATTTTATATTTATCTAAAATAACAAAATCTCTCATGTTACAAACACACACACACACACACACCACACAAGTTATATCATTAGGGTTGACAATACTAACCCTAATGAAAAGCACAGACTAACAAAATCTTGGACATGATATGAGAAATCTTTTAAAAGGTTGGTGAGAGTAGTTCAAAGTGTCTCCCCGAAACAGCATAGACCATGGTGGCTGCCTTTGGCAGCATTTCAAGGGTGGAAGCACTATTGCTGAAGACACTACATACATAAGACACGGAGTGTGGATTACTGTCGCTGGCTCTGACCTGAAAGCCTCTTTCCTGTTGCCTAGCTTTCATGGTACCAGAAACTACTATGCAAGCCACCAAGAGAAGAAAGCAATTAATATTCCTGTCTACATGTGATACTTATAAACTATAACAATAGCCATCATGGCTTGATTGTCATAAAGCTACAATAAGTGGCATTCAAATGTTGGTAGTAATCAACAACTGCCCAACTGAGTTAAGGCCCAATCAACAGGAAAGAATGCCTGATCCTGGAAACCTAGCCAACAACCCAGGGCTAGTAAGGTCATGGATCTTAAAAAAGAATCTGCTACTGTGACTGCTGGTTTGCTAGGCCACCAAAATTCTAGCTCTATTTTAAATCTTATCTTCGTCTCCACAGATAAGTGCAGTTCTCACTTCTCATCAAAGAAGCTTCTCTTTACAACAAGAGTCTATCACAGGAAACAACAACTAGACATAATGCAGAGATCATTGACTCCTGGTGAGTCCAGTCTCAATGGACATAACTAATTCACATCCTCTGAATCTTTGGCTCAAAATATATCTCAGAAGAGGGGGATGGGAAGACTATAAAACCCACAAGATCAAGAACTCTATTGTGAAACATTTTGTCAAATAGCTAAATAAATATGATTGGAACAATCCTAATATTAATAGACATGCTAATATTGAAGAGGCAATTTGTCAGTCACACCCCTCAACAAGGAATTACAGGCAACTGACAGAGGGAGAGACAGCCTCTGCCAGATATGAGCCCCTAATTGGTTGCCTAATACAAATAATTCACCCCTGAAACCATGTACATACAAACAACAAAAATGGGAAATGGTAATATTTTATATTTGTGCATATATATACATGTGGAACAGCAATAGGGAAGAAAAACATAAATCAATTTGAGGTGGGTCACATATAAAAAGTTGGAGTGAATGGACTTAGAAAGGGCCGTAGAGGAAAAGGAAATGGGGGAAGTGATATAGTTATATTTTAATTTAAAATGTATAAAATTAAAAATGAAAATAATAGAAGGAAATGGAAAGAAAAATTAAAACAAAAACGTATTCACGTGGAAGACATAAAGTAAAGCACTGTGACCACAATAGTTTCTAATCTCAGGTTCACTAATGCATTTCTGAGTGTGTCATTAAAAATAAAATACATAATTTATGTTTATAACAATTTATATGTGATAAAGGTAGTAATAATAATTGTATTTCCCCAGTTTTGTTCCTATTACAGATAGACATAATTCCTCAAGTGATATCATTGGTTAAAACATTGAAATCTGAGCTAATATTTGTTAGACTTGAGTAATTCCTCAACATGGTCTGACCAAGTATCAGATGTAACAATGTCTAATGGGTAAAAGAAGATCCACAAGAATAATGGTTATCCAGAGCTCCACGAATTCTTTATCTATCTTCTTGGCTTGTGTATCTATTCAAAACCAAACTCCCCTCCTTTGTTCTGTATATTGCCCCATCTTGATCTTAAATCAACCTCTGCCATCGTGGATAGTCTCCAAATTGCTACCTGTTGTTTGACCTCTAACAAACAAACAGCTCATCTGGTCTCCATTACACATATGACATTTGCAAATGATGCTGGCATGTTCTGATGCCCCAAGTTTTGGTTAATGAAGCCTGCACAACACGTCCTGAGACACTAGGATGTTTTCTTTCAAATGTGTTCAAACCATATATAGCTTTGGTGATTTTTAAAGTTCAAGACCAAACATTCTTTTCTATCAATGATACTAAGCTTAACTCTCTGTTTTCTTCTCTCTTTATGCTACTCTGGTTCTGTGGCATTTTGTGCCACATTTATTCCCCAGATAGCTAATTTTATATATTTATACAATTCTCTTTGAATTTGAATTTAAAATATAGTTTACTTGCAATTTTTGTCATACTTAATCTCTCATTATAACAGTTGTGAATTTTATCAACTTAAATACTCATTGCACCTGACACTCCCCTCAAGTCTTATTAACTATCTAAAATACGGAAGGTGCTGCTGTCATCCTGCTATTACAGCTAAACAAATTGAGACACAATTAGTTAACTAACCTGCCGAACACCACACTACAGTAAATAGTAGAGATAGTATTCAAACATGGGCCATGTGATTTGAAATTTTAAGTTTTATAAATATTACATTGCACAGAGAGAAAAATGTTGATAACCAAAATCATACAGATAGCTAAAATTTTTCAATGGCCAAAAATTAATTAACTCCATGAGAAGACAGGTAAAAAAACTTTTTCAAAAAGTAATATATATTTGAAATAATATGTTAGCATACAAAATGTTTCTATCAAACAGTGAAAAACAAACTTTTCTGTATTCATTTTACAACCAGAGAAAGGGCATTCACCAGACAGGTGGATAAAAATACAAAGATTATATATTAAGGGTCAAGATAATTATTAATGTCATTCAGGAAGTACATGAATTGCCCTCCAGGATCTTTGGATTCCAGTGTTAACTTTGCCAAAATGTTTCTGTGTTTTTCCAGTTCAAATCTATTATACACAATCAGCTGTAAAGGGCTCAGACACAGCTCCAGTCTCAGTGCCTTTATGAGTCATTTGTTACAACTTCTTATGCACAAATCCAGACTCCTAAATATTGCCTAGAAACAAAGGTTAGACATGAGATGTGTCTCCAAGCAATACACCCTAGAAAACTCAAAACTTCTATTGTTGGTATTATTGTCTGTTTTTTATCACATGATCTTCAGCTTCCCAGTTAGTCTTGCGCACACCTAAGGACCAGAGGCTGTCAACAAATTGACAGTGATGACTTTTCAAAGGCCTATAAACCTTGAGGCTACTGTTTCCATACTTGTCGTTGCTATCCTGGGCACGCTCTCCCAGACTTTCCTAGAACTCTAGTGTCATTGCATCTGACAACAGTCAGAGCTCCTGGTTGTGAAGCTCAGACCTTCCCAGAATGTAGCCTGGGGCATCAGAAAGATCTGGCACTCTTCAAAGCACATTGTTGCTTTTCCAGACTTCTCACTTCTTCCCGGTACTGCTTACAGCAATAAAGGGAATTCATTGCCCCTAAATATTCACTGAGACTGAGAATGAAAGAATGGTACACTAGATGCTGTGGCAGGGGGTCTTTAGCTATGCCTAGATCGATGTAAATCAGAAAAATAGCTTCATCTGTGCCATGAAGCTCATTTGTTAGTCTTAAACGCAACCTAGAGCAAAGATACCTCAGACATGAAACTGGTACGTTTTCTG
Organism: Grammomys surdaster; assembly: GCF_004785775.1. Classification (NCBI taxonomy): domain Eukaryota; kingdom Metazoa; phylum Chordata; class Mammalia; order Rodentia; family Muridae; genus Grammomys; species Grammomys surdaster. The sequence goes on along the minus strand of NW_021604576.1, from coordinate 9,213,396 downwards.
ACATGTGGACTTTTATTCTCTTCCAAAATGAACGAATGGCTTGCCCTTGACATTTTTATCTCTTGTCCACTGACTACCCATCTCTTTGCATAAGTACTCAATTGGTGCAACAATGAATTGACACTTACTGCTGGAATTTTTCTTCCTTTTATATGAAGTATATATAACTAGTTCTTCATGTAAAATTGGAAGAACAGAAAACAAAGCCTTTGCCTTCTGGCTAATGTGGTGAAAGAGGCAGTGGTAATTGTCTAACTGCTCCATGTTGGTGAGTACAGCAGGAATTACTCACACCTGCTTTCGGTTTCCTCATCCTTACCTTCTGTTCCGTCCTCATGGACAGTCGGGGTTCTTCTGGCGACTAGAAATTCATGCAGTTGATCTTTTGGTCCTTTGAGAATCAAGTTATCTACAACTATCTCTAAGTTCCAATTTCATCAGAACTCATCCAGTCATAGTGGACTGCTCTGTGCAGATGAACACCAGGCTTGGTAAAGCTGACATGAACTGGTGTGTGTCTGTCAGATACACTTGACATGCTCTGACGACTTTTCTTATTTTAAATATAAGATTTTCAGAATAATCTATTAAAGATCTGCCTCCCTATTTATGCTGCAAACAGCATCATCGCTGACACCTTTCCAGGTGTGGTTCTTCGCATTGCTCTTTTAGCAGGGACCCCTACAACCAAAACACTTTTGACCATAACACCTAACTGCACTCATTAAATTAAAAGGATACCTGTGATGCATTTTTTCTTCTTTGTTTCTTACAAAATGCTTTAATAGGTTGAATAAAATTATCTGTGTCTGAGAGAAGGCAATTCTCTCCTGTTGGACCAGACCACTTTAATAGAAACCAGCTTTCATTGTATATAGTGTCCTTCAGCCAATTAACAAACTCAAAACATCAAAATTCTTTTTGCCATTAACCAATAACAATTGCTTTCCCAAAATTCAACCCAATTCATGAATTTACCTGTGTATTTCTATAATTTTCTTAGATCTCATTTAAATTAGTACCAGAATGCATAAATGGTTGTTCTCTGAAACTCTCTATTATTTACTGGTGTCTCTTCTCAGCAGCCTCCTCCAGCCTGTCCAAGTACAGAATTAAACTCCACCAATTAGCATGGGTGAAACAGACCACTGCTCCCAAGGAAAATTTAATAAGCTTGGTTTCTCCTTTCTATTGCTTTTGGTTAGAATTTCACATGGCTTAAATGCAGCAGCTTCTAAAGGGGTTCAGATCCTTTCTTATGAGCACAGGTGAGGGTGAAAGCAACACTCGAATCAAATTTTATGCCATTGGCCATCAGTGGGTTTTTTGCATTTGTCTGGACTGTTTGCTTACCTTTAGTGTCAGACTGTGGATAACAGTGGCTAATAAAGCATAAAAGCCTCTGTGCTGTAACATTGTTTCTACCTGCTCTGTATAGTACCCTGGAGAGTCCCTGAGAATGACATAATTAATAGAAATAAGCCATCGTACAGGGAGAAGGAAGAGGACAAGTTTACTTTCTGGTATAAGTAACTTAAGTACAGCTTAATTCCAGTGCACACTGGACCATTAAAAACCTTTCTCTAGGCAGAGGCAATGGAGTCACGATTTAGAAGTAAAGGAAAAGCAAAAAACAAATGACATTTTGTGTGTCTTAACTAGTATTCCTCTCTAAATAATGTCTCTCTGATCAAATATTTTCATCTGTCACCTGTTAGAGTCATTTCACTAACATCAGAGTGTTATGCAAAGAAATACATTTGATTTAAAAGTCATGGAACATTTCCTTGGTAAAGGAGGGAGTGAAATCATAAAGGGAGCGAGAAAACTCTACTGAATTGTCATTACATCAGTGGGACTGTCCACTGAGGGTGTGCAGTGAACAGGGACCTTGCCATATATCCCACCCAGACTGCCCACAGCCACATGATCTTCACAGCCCATTGCCATGAACATTTACAGACAAAGAAACTGGAGTTGAATGAGGATAAAGAGCTTGCTGAGATCACAGCACTGTAAACTGACAAAGCCAGGAATTAACTCCAAAGGCATACAATGAATCACAGGCCCTTATTTTCTTGGTTACATCTATGCCAAAGAGAATTTTCAAAAATAAATCGTGTACCAAAAAAATATTTCTTCTTCCAGCAGAAATATTTATTGCAACCCTACATGTCTTGTTTTCAAAACCCATCGATTTTACCGTAGAATAGGTTGTACTCCACCCTCTGGCCATCACACCCTCCATCACACTGGCCATGAGTTCACCCCATAATCCCTTATTATGGCACCCTGTCTTCTGTCTACTTACATCTTTTCTTGCAAAAAAAAGTAAAATCTACTACTTTAAAGTATTGTTAAAAGAATTGAGCATGTCTGGCATGATGATTCAAAGATTGCCAAGACTGACAACCTAAGTGGATCCCAGTCGTAACATGGTAGTAGAAAAGAAACAATTCCTACATACAATCCTCTGGCCTCCATGTGTGCGCTGTGGCACATGTACACACACACACACACACTAAATAAATAAATAAATAAATAAATAAATAAATAAATAAATAAATATCTGTAATAAAAATTAAAAAGTATTCATTATCCTTAGTCATCAACGAAATGTAAATTAAAACCATTTTGAGAAAAGCCACCTATGACAGTCAGTATGATCATCATCAAGATAAAAGAAAACAACAAATGTTAACAAGAAGGAGGAGAGGGGAAGCTTATTCACTGTGGGAGAAAATGCAACATTCACAGCCATTATCATTGTCTCTCAAAACATTAAAACAAGAATAATTATATCACCCAGAAAATACCTCTCCTGGGCATACTCAAAGGATGCTATGTCCTACCAGAAGAATATTTGTATAAACATATTCACTGCTGCATTGCTCACAATACCAAGAAAGTGTACATGACAGATGAATGGATAAAAAAAATGTGGTACATACACACACGGGTGAGTTTTATTTAGCTGTAAAGAAAACTAAAATTATGAAATGTACAGGAAAATAGAAGATAAAGGAAAGTATGTTAAGTGAGGTTAACTCAGAAAGACATAATTCATGTGCTTTATCTCATACATGGACACAGGTTTATGAAGTTAATGAAGTGTGTGTGTGTGTGTGTGTGTGTGTGTGTGTGTGTGTGTGTGTGTGCAGGCAAAGGAGAGAGGGGGTGGGAGGGGGAGATGGAAGGAGGGAGAGAGAGAGAGACAGAGACAGAGAGGATACAGACTATGATACTGGAAAGGAAGCCACACATGATGGGAAATGAAGGTGGTGAGGAAGTCAGAGGACAATAGGACACATGCAAGATAAGAGCAGAGAGAAGGGTGGAAGGCTGTGGAGTAACAAGTGTGTGGAAGAAAAGAGATGGGAAGGAGACATGACACAAAAAGCATTCTTGAAAACACAATAATGATATCTAATGCTGTGTAAGCTAGTAGCTAATTAGTTTTTAATTTAAAAATGGGGGAATGATTATGAACCTGATACATGACTCTTGGCTCTCTTCAGAAAGCATAAAAACCGTTGAGCAGCAATATTCCTCAGAAAACAATCTCTCTCAATTCCTTTTACCTTTTCCCAAGTCTCTCTCCCCTCTCTCCCTTTATTCACTTGTCTGTCACCCTATGACTCTTGCCTCTCCTTTTTTTTTTCATGAAGTGACCCCCAAGACCATAAATGAGATACATTTATTAAAGGGATCTTTATGCTGTTCACTTTCTGGTTACCATCATTGATTGGTTGTATCTTTGATTTTAAAATTGCATTATTCGGATAAAATTTCATCTGGATTAAGGTGCCCAGAAATGTTCAATGTGTGCCACTGTCCTTCCTGGGAACACATTTTATCTGCAGTTTGTAGCAACCACATTTGCTTTACTCAATTGTTAGTCTCACTTTAGTATTTATTGTTTGTATTACTATTTTTGTTCAAATTTGAAAGGGTAGAGAAGTTAGTAGAAAATGCTATGAAGAAAAGATGCAGTTACATGATGGAGGATTGAAGGACTGGGAACACATTCTATTAGGTAGACTACCAGTTCCAGGTATGTCACTTGCTCAGGGAACATGGAGTGATTTGAGGTGCCAGGAAGCTGATTTAGTAAATAAAATCATTCATGCTGAAAAGTGATTGAACTTTCAAATGTATCATTAGTTGGGAAAACATCCCACTATTCTCAACATCCAGCTTTTTTTATTTCATAAATAGCAATAAAATTGTAAAAAGGTACTTATCCTAATGTAAGTATTGGAACATGGTTCTCCCTTTTCCTTTAGTTTTTAGAGAATTTTATACATGAGAATTGTATTTTCCTTATCTCCACTCCTTCCTCTTCTTTCTGCAGCTCTTCTTGTGTCTTTTTAACTCCCTCTTATAAATTCATGACCTCTTAAATTATTATTTATGCATATTTGTGTATATTATGCATACCTAGCAAGGCTCAAAAATAGGTTTCCATATGGCTTTTTCCATCATGCTTAGGGTAACTTGTCTTCACTTCCTTCCTCTTTCTTCATATTACTCTGTTTCTCCTCTCCCAAGCTAAAGCTCAGGCACCATTTTTCTCATTTCCTCCTCTGTAGCACCTGTGTCCTGTTACCTTTCTTTCTCCATTCTACCCCACCACCACCACCCCATGGTCCCTCTCTTCTTTGCTAGCTTCTGTGATTACTTCAGATTATATACTTATATCTAAGCAAGAGGATCAAAGAGTCACAAATAAAGAACAAACATATAGTATTTGTCATTCTAGGTCACGGTTATTCCACATAGTATTTTCAGGCTCCATCTATTCACCTGCAAATACCATGATCCCATTGTTCTTAACAACTAAATAGAATTCTATTGTTCATGTGTGCCCCAATATCCAAATAATTATAAATGAACATTTAGGTTATTTCCATTTCCTAGATACTATGAATAAAGAAGCAATGGACACAGCTAAGCAAGTATCTGGGGTAGAATCCTTCGGGTATATGCCAAGGAATGATATAGTTCGGCCATAAGTTTAATTTAGTGCTTGGAAAATTCTCTATACTGATTTCCAGAGTGTCTACACTAATTTGAAGTCCCAACAATGAATAATAGGTCCCCTTTACCCAATATTCACACCAGCATTTGTTGTCAGTTGTTTTATTGATATTCACCATTGAGACTGGGTTAAGACAAAATCTCACATTATTTTTAATTTGTATTGCCTCTATAGCTAAACATACTGAACACTTTTAAAGATGTTTCTTGGCTATTTTTGTTGATTCTTTTGACAATTCTTTGATCAGACCTAGAGACCATTTTTAATTGGTTGGTTTCCTTGACTCTGTTTTTTGAGTTCTATGTATGTTTGTATATGATTCCTCTATCTGATATATAGCTGACAGAGATGACAGAGATTCTCTCCCACTATGTGAATTCCCTCTTCACTCCATCAGTTGTTACTTTGCTGCACATAAGATTTTGGTTTTATGAAACCCCACTTGTATATTTTTGGCCTTAATTACTGAGCAAATATAGTTCTATTCAAAAACTCTATTTCTACATCTCCATTTTATAGGATGCTGCTTTAATTTTCTTCCAGAAGATTTGATGTTTCAGATTTCACAGTTTATCTATTTGGAGTTGATTTTGTGCAAGATGAAAATACATAATTTCTTTATTAAATTCATTTTTAATTTCATTCTTTTACATATGGATATCCAATTTCCCCAGCACCACTTAGTGAAGATGCTGTCTTTTCTCCAGCATCTATTTTTGGGGTCACTCCATTGCTGGAGTTGAAGTGGAAATTTCTGATTATGTCATGTGATGTGGACGCATGTGATGTCTTGCTGAAGCAGACGTTTTTTAATTGGATATTTATTTACATTTCAAATGTTATCCCCTTTCCAGGTCCCCCCAAAACATCTTATCCCATCACCCCTCCACTGCTTCTATGAGGGTGTTCCCTCACCCATCCACCCACTCCCGCCTACCCGTTCTCGAATTCCCTTACACTGGGGCATCGAGCCTTCATAGGACCAAGGGCCTCTCCTCCCATTGAGGCCCAACAAGGCCATCTTCTGCCACATGTGCGGCTGGAGCCATGGGTCCCTCCATGTGTTCTCCTTGGTTGGTAGTTTAGTCCCTTGGAACTCTGGGGGTTCTGGTTCATTGATATTATTGTTTTTCCTATGGGGTTGCAACCCCTGCTGAAGCAGACTTACGTGATGTTTTGCTGAAGCAATACCTTTGAGAGGACATGTGATGTTTAGAGAGTATAAGCAGGACTCAACAAACAGTAACAGGGTGCTTGCATAGCTAACCTTGCAATGAAATCAATATAGCTTTTTCTCAGTAAATTAGAAACCTATCTACTACAAGACCCAGCTATATCACTCTTGAGCATATACCCAAAGGATGTTCCATCCTACCACAGGGAAACTTGCTCAAATATGTTAATAGCTTCTTTATCCGTAGCAGCCAGAAACTAGAGAAAACCTTGATGTTCCTCAACTAAAGAAGAAATACAGAAAATATTGTTCATTTACACAATGGAGTATTATTCAGCTGCTTTTTTTGTTGTTGTTGTTGTTAAAAACCTTATATTTCAGAGAAACCTGAATATTAGACTTGAACAGGTAATCACTGTTCAATTTATTATTCCCCTTTGTCTTCATATATTACAGCTGTTTTTTTCTTTTATTTTTATTTACATTTCAAATATTATCCCCTTTCCAAGTTCCCCTCTGGAGACTCCCTACCCCATCCCACTCCTGCTGCTTCTATGAGGGTGCTCACCCACATACTCCCGCCTTCCTGCCCTGGCATTCCCCTACACTGGGGCATTGAACCTTCACAAGACCAAGGGCCTCTCCTCCCATTGATGTCCAACAAGGCTAGCCTCTAATACATAAAAGGCTGAAGCCATGGGTCCCTCCGTGAGTACTCTCTGGTTGGTAGTCTAGTCCCTGGGACACCTTGGGGGTCTGGCTGCTTGATATTGTTGTTCTTCCTATGGGGTTGCAAACCCTTTCAGCTCCACCAGTCCTTTCAGTTCTGTTCAGTCCAACTGTTGGCTGTGAGCATACACCTCTGTATGTGTCAGGCTCTGGCAGAGCCTCTCAGGAGACAGCTATATCAGGCTACTGTCAGCAAACACTTCTTGGCATCCACAATAGTGTCTGGGTTTGGTTACCGCATATGGGATGAATTCCCAGATGGGGCAGTCTCTGGGTGGCCTTTCCTTCAGTCTCTGCCCTATGCTTTGTCCCATATTTCCTCCTGTGAGCATTTTGTTCGCCCTCCTAAGAAGGACTGAAGCATCCAAACTTTGGTCTTCCTTCTTCTTGAGTTTCATGTGGTCTATGAATTGTATCTTGGGTATTCAGAGCTTTTGGGCTAATATCCACTTATCAGTGGGTAGATACCATGTGTGCTATTTTGTTAGCTCACTCAGGATGATATTTTCAACTTCAATCCATTTGCTTGTGAAATTCATGAAGTCATCATTTGAGGGTTTTTTTATTTTTTTATATTTTTATCGGATATTTTATTTGTTTACAATACAAATGTCATCCCCTTTCCCCTTTTCTTCTCCCTAGAACCCCCATCCCATCCACTCTCCTCCTTTATGCTTTTATTCCATTTTGATTACATGCATGTATTAAGGTCAGTTCTAGGTTGAGGGTCTAGCAATATAATAGACACAAATAGTCAAGGAACAAACAACACAATATACACAAATAGTCACAAAAAAGGCAAGGCATTATACCCAATTATGCGAACACTCCTGTGATCACTGTTTCTAAGGGCTTATCAGGATGACCAATGTATCTGAGCCTACTTCTCTGTCCTAGTCCAAGGTCATTTTCATGTCTGAAGCCTACTTCCTTGTTCTAACCTAATATTTAGATTCCTGCCTGAAATTACTTCTTTGTTCTAGCCTAGTATCCAATTCCTGCCAGAAGCCTACTTCCTTGTCCTTGGCCAATGTCATATTCCTGCCAAGAAGCCCCAAAGGCTTTCTGCCTCTTCCCCTTTTTTATTTCATCAACAAGACTGAGCCTGTTTTAGGTTGTTCTGACAAGATGGTCTTCCTTACTCATTGTGGAATATGCACTATCAAAAGCAATGAATGTTGTGATAATTATTTAAAATCGGCCTCTGGCTCAGGCCAACTATATAAGCTGCAGTGGCTCTGCCTAGCTCAGCCATCATGTTTCATGGCCTGAGGCCAAGTGCTCACTGCAGCTAGGACCAGCCCACCAGAAACACCAGCCCTGCCACTCACTAGATGCCAGCATGAGAGATGGCCCTGCCAATCTTCCACACTGTCTCCACAAGGCAGGGCATTGCCCAGACCATTCTGCCATCCCTGCGGACCCAGTAAGAGAATGAGACTCTAATTCTTATAGATTAATCAAAGGCTTTATATGTTTGATAATGATTAATAACAAGATGCCCATACAAAGAGAGTTGTATCCCAATTAGCTAACCTAATTATAAGTTTATAAGTTGTTCCCCACGAGTGTTCTCCATACCTGTGTGGTTCTCCATCCTCCTACATCTCTGACCTCTCTAGTTCCTCCTCTTCATTTTTTCTCTTCCTCTCCCATTCCTCCTCTTCCTCTCCTTACTCTTCCCACCTTAGCTCCTCCTACAAATGCATTTCTGTCTTAGGTTGGTAAGGCTTTGTGCAGAATTCCACCCATTCTTAGCTTGCCAGCCTTTTAATTTAATAACTCTGTCTGGGGGTCCATTTTCAGGTTCAAGCCATATACTTGGCTGCCAATATGTTGATATTATTAAGGAAAAGCTTTAACACAATAGGCAGGAATAAAAGTATTCCCAGGACAAAAAGGGCTAGCATGATCAAGCTATATATGCTTATGTGCATTCTTTTGTTACCTCACTCTGGATGATATTTTCAAGTTCCATCCATTTGCTTGTGAATTTCATGAAATCATCACTTTTAATGGCAGAATAGTACTCCATTGTGTAAATGTACCATATTTTCTGTATCAATTCCTTTGTTGAGGGACATCTGGGTTCTTTCCAGCTTCTGGCTAATATAAATATGGCTGATATGAACATAATGGAGCATGTGTTGTTATTACATGTTGGAGCATCTTCTGGGTATATGCCCAGGGATAGTATGGCTAGTTCCTCTGCTATATGTCCAATTTTCTGAGGAACAGTCAGACTGATTTCCAGAGTGGTTGCACCAGCTTGCAATCCCACACAAAACAAGCCTCAAAAGATACTCAGCTTTTTTTTTTTTAAGCGACATCATAAAATTTTCAGGCAAATGGATGGACTAGAAAAAAAGTCATCCTGTGAGAGGTGACCCAGATCCAGAAAGACAAACATTGGATGTAATCATTTACATATGGATATTAGCTGTTAAGTAAAGGATAGTCACACTACAATCTACAGACTCAGAGAGGCTAAGTAACAAGGAGGGCTCACAGGGGGAATTCATAGATCTCATTGGGAAAGAGAAATAGAATAGATTTTGCAGATGAACTGTTGGCAGGTAGGAATGGAAACAGGAGGTGTCAGGTGGATCAAGGGTAGAGGGAGAGTACTGGGAGAGATGACTGAAATTAGGAGGCATTTGAGAATGATGTAGAAACCTAGTACACTGGAATTTCCCTAGAATATATATGTGTCACTCTAAGGAAGACTCCTAGAAATAGGTGATAACCAGTCAAACTTATGGTGGTAGGACTGAAGAAGCATCAACCTTGCCACAAAACTTTGAACCTACAATTTGTCCTGCCTGTAATATGTCAATCCATCTGGAAAATGGTGGTGCAGAACTTGTGGGAATAGCAAACCAATGACTGGCCCAAGTCAAGAGCAGAAGCCCATGCCTAATACCACCTAGATGACCAGGAAACAAGGTCTGCATAGCCCAGAGACCTAGAATACAGCCAAGCATGACTGGCAAAGGAAAATTTAATAAAATGATTTCTAATGACATTCTGCTATACTCATAGATGGAAGCATAGCCTAGTTGTTTCTTATCTGAGAAACAACTGGTTTTATCCAGTAACTGATGGAATCAGAAACAGAGACACACAACCAAACACTAAATATAGCTTCCAGGATCCTGCAGAAGGCATGGGAGAGTAGTGTAGGAGCAAGATGTATCAAGACCATCATGAGAATACAGCCCACATAATTAACTAAGCAGGGGTTTATGGGGGCTCTCCAAGACAGAAGCAACAATTATGGACCACATATGGGCCTGATCTAGGTTCTCTGGGTTGTGTACCTCTGTGTTATTCTGGGACTCCTAACAATGAGAGTAAGGGTGTCTCTGATTTTGCCTAATCTTAGAATCCTTTTCCTCCTACTGGGATACACCATTCAACCTTAATATGCACATTTGTGTCTAGTCTTATTGTAATGTTTAATGTTATACTTGGTTGATATCCCTGTGAGGCCAGTCCTTTTCTGAAGAGATACAGAAGAGTGGGTCTGCGGGAGAGGAAAGGTAGAGGGTGACTGGAAGGAGCGGAGGAAGAAGAAATTGTGCTGAAGATGTATTGTAGGAGAGAAGAATAAAAATATATAAATACTATTTTTAAATGGGGCTCTATTTGCAATAAAGAAAAGGAAAATTTAAGCAGAGGAAAATGAGCAATTAGTAAAATTTCTGATATTCAAACTGAACTCTGCTTGTCAGTTTGTTTGCTTGATCAAAACTAACCTCAAGAATGTTCTAAGTGGTAGAACTTGGAGACACTTTTAATTTTCTAAGAAACCTATAGCCATCTGCATAATAATCTAATGCTTGGATGTTTCTGTTGGTTCTGTTGTGGTAGTGATGGTCTTGGTGGTGGTGAGTTTCTTGTTATTGTTTTGTTGTTGTTGTTGTTGTTAGTTTTTGTCTCAAATGGATGTTGTGTAATTTGTTTCTTTTAGGATACAAACTTTTTTAAAAAAAATAATAAAATATAATAGCTAGCATAAACTTTGAAATTAGATATTGACTAAGAACTATAAAATGACTGAGAAATTCTTAATAATCTGAAGTTTTATGAATCAGCATATCAACATGGTTGACATTCTCTAATGTGAGAACTCATATCTTTTCAGTATATTGAGAGTGTTATTAATTTTAAAATTTTCAATATTGCACACAATTTGCCCATCTTAGGCTCTGCAAGAAATGACACACAGAACAATGTATTTTTAAGGGAGCAGTTTAGTGTCATCACAACTTTAGCTATAACTCATAGAGACACCCTGATATCACCATGCTACCAGCTACCCTCTTCTATCTTCTCATTTTTCTTCCTTTTTTGATGGAAATATTTTTTAATTTATTTTTTTCACTTATTCACTCTACATCATGCTCACTGCCCACCTCCCAGTCACCATCTTCCACAATTCTTCTCCCCATTCTCTGAGCCCTCCCTTTTCCTCTGAGCCAGTGGTGGTCCCCCAAGGTATCCCCTCACCCTGGCACTTTAGTTTCTGTGAGGCTGGGCATGCTTCCTCTCCCACTGAGGCCAGACAAAGCAGCCCAGGTAGTAGAACATATCTCACAGACAGGCAAAAATCTTTTGGAATACCCCCCGCTCCAGTTGTTCAGGACCCACATGAAGGTCAAGCTGCACATCTGATAAATATGAGAGGCGAAGCCTCAGTCCAGCCTGTTTATGTTCTTTGGTTGGTGGTTCAGACTCTAAGAACCCCAAGGGTCCAGGTGAGTTGACTCTGTAGATCTTCCTGTGGAGATCCTATCCCCTTTAGGACCTGCAATCCTAACTGTTATTCTTCAATAAGAGTTCCCAAGCTCCATCCACTGTTTGGTTGTCTATACCTGTCTGAGTCAGCTGCTGAGTGGAGCCTCTCATGTTCCTGTCTGCAAGTATACCAGAGTATCATTAATATTGTTGTGGACTGGTGTTTGTCCATGGGATAGGTCTCAAATCCTCATGGTGGCATCCCATTACAACACAGGATAATAACAAAAGTGCTCAAATGGTAAAGCTCAAAGTTTAAACTATTTTTAGTCTGATCATTACCCAGTTCATTCTCAAAGAGGAGCTAAAATAAGACTGATTCAGGAAAATTAATGCATCATTCTAGGTGAAATTAAATCTGAGAATTTGTCTTCAACATAAAAAAATTAGAAATTATATTTAGCTATTCTCTGAGTATTTTAAGTAATTTCCTCCATCCCCTCATACAAAATATATTTTGATAAGAGATTTTCGCAACTTCAATTTTTATTATAAGCCTATTAGCAACCTGAGCGTATTTAGTCTTTGTGTCCTCCTTCAAGCTACTTAGATGAATGATACACTGGGATTAGGTACGGTCAGAAGGTCAGTAGTCTGAAGCAGTGTGTTTGGAACTGTATAACTTTAAATATCTAAAATATGCAGTAGGAACTGAAAAATGAGGAAAAGTGTTTTGTTAAAGAAAATTTAATTAATAGCTATTAAAATGTTTTTTAAAATTGTTTTATGTTCCAGGATGTGGTAAATTTTAGGGAATCTTCCATGGACTGTTGAATAGAATGTACATATTCTTTGGTATTCAGGTAGAATATTCTGTATCTATATTTTAGATAAATGTGATGTATAATATCATTTAATTATGATTTTATGTTTATTTTTTGTCTCATTAAGGAAAAAAATCTATTCTTGACTTGGAGTTAATCTGTTCAATTCCAATAGAATGTTTTCGTGTGTGTGTGTGTGTGTGTGTTGTGTAATTGGATATACCAAAATTTGGCATATATATTGCAATGTCTTCTTAGTTTGTTATCCCCTTGATTAAAATGAGGTGTTATTAAGTATTTCTTCTGATCAATTTTATCAATTTTATTTTGATGTTTATTTTGTTAGATATTATAATTGTGGTATCTGCCCATTTCCCAGTCCCAGTTTCTTGGAATAGTTTCTTCACCATACTTTTCCCCTAAAGTGGTAATTATTCTTGTAGGTAAGATAAAATTCTTGTAAGTAACAAATACATGGATTTTTTTTCTTAATCTATTGTAACCTGTGTCTTCTCTTTGGGAGTAGAGACCATTAATATCTGAAGTTATTATTGAAAGGTATTTGTTGGTTGCTGCCATTTTGTTGACTGATTGCTGTTTGTGTTCTTATTTTGTCCTATTTTCTGTTTTGGTAATTATAGTTTCATTTTGTTTTCTTTATGAAGTCGTTACATTATGCTATTTTTCTCCTCAATCAAAAGTATTGCTTTTGTTATTATCCGTAGCAATGGACTAATGGGCAGATATGAATTCTTTTAGTTTGTTTGTACAATGGAAATGTTTTCTTTCTCCTTAAACTATGACAGATAGTATTCACGGATAGTGCAGTATATGTTTGCATTTGTGGTCTTTTTAATCTTGGAGTACATTGCTCCAGGATTTTCTGGCTTTTGAAGTTTCCATGAAGAAATCTATTGAAATTCTAGTAGATGTTCCTTTATATGTAACTTCAAGTTTTTCTCTTATATCTTTCAATATTCTTTCTTTATTTCTTCTATATCTTTAGTAGTTTAGCTATAATAATGCTATTCTTGCCCTGTATGTTGTTCTCCCTCTCCCTCTCCCTCTCCCTCTCCCTCTCCCTCTCCCTCTGTGGGGTGTGTGTGTGTGTGTGTGTGTGTGTGTGTGTGTGTGAAAGAGAGAGAGAGAGGGAGGGAGGGAGAGAGAGAGAGAGAGACAGAGAGAGAGACAGAGAGACACAGAGAGAGAGAGAGATTTGTTTTCATTTTTGGTCTTTTGGTTTCTTTTTACTTATATGGGTATATCTTCCTTTGAATGTGGAAAGCTTGTACCTACTAAAGATCTGGTCTATAACCATGGACTGGAATTCTTCTATGCACAAAATTCATGGTTTTTTGTCTTGGTGTCCCAAAGTTTCTACATATTCCTGTGGGTTACTTCTTTGTTTCTTCTACTTTATCAATTACTGATAATCTAGACCCTACTTGATTCATTTTACTGGTAATGTTATCCAGAGTTTTCTAATTAGATTACTAGTATTTTCAGATACATTCTTATTTTTGCTAGTGTTTTCTTTAGTATTTTTATGGCTATAATAAACTCAGTATTCCATTTTAGAATCTGATTTGTCTTTGTTATTTCATTTAACCTTACATTTATATTTATATGTTTCATGGATGTCATTCTCAAATTTCTTCTTTTCCTCTTTAAGTTCACCAAAATGTTTGCTAATGTCTTTTTTAAAACTGCTTAAATTCTTTGATCATATTAATGATTTGTTCCTTTAAATTCTGTGTCCTGAAGGTCAGGTACTCTTATGGAAGAGTTGGGAATTGAAGGCCCTAACCGAGATAGGAAGTCCACAGGAAGACCAACAGAATCAACTAACCTGGACCCCTGTGAACTCTCAGAGCCTGAGCCATCAACCAAAGAGCATACATGGGCTGGGCCTAGGTGTCCCCACACATATGTAGCAGACATGAAGCATAGTCTCCATGTAGGTACCTCAGCAACTGGAGAGGAGTCTTCAGCCAAAACTATAGCCTGACTGGTGTTCATTCTCCAACAGGGCTGCCATGTCTGGTCTTAAAGGGAGAGGATGTGCCTAACCCTACAGAGACTTGATGTGCCAGAGTGGAGAGATACCCAAAGCGGGGGCCACTCATTCAGAGAAGAAAGGGAGAGGCCATCGGGGGAGGGAATCTGTGAAGGAGAGACCAACAGGGGGCAGTGTTTGAGATGTAAATTAATTAATTAATTAATAAAAAAACCTTTCCTGCCAATAAATAAATAAATAAATAAATAAATAAATAAATTCTGTGTCCTGAGCTTCATCTAAGTGATTTTCATCAGGAAACATTTCTATAGGTCTAGTTGTTTTAGATGTAAAATATTGTCTTAGATTTTCATATTATTTGTGTGTTTTGCAATGTGATCTGGTCATGTGTGTTTCTTTTGTTGTTGGTATATGTCTACTATGAGATTCTAGCTTACATCTGTTGGATAGCAATTTGTGTCTTTTTTTTTTTTTTGCTCTAGACCAAATTTAGTTGAATTTTAGATCAGATATAAAGAGCTAATAGCTTGATCATGCAGATACTGTTATTTTTTAATTTTTTGTTGAAGGCATAGAGGTGATTGCAATTCAGTTATAACCAAGAAAGTCTGAAATGGTTACTACCATTTGTTCTTCATAGGCTGATGTTCAAGTTATACTACCAAAGCTAGTCCTTGGAGTATGAGTCCAGTGATGGTATGTGGACAAGGATCTGGATCACTCTCCAGGATGCATGATTTTATCTCGAACTCAGAGTATAGCACTATTCTCTTGGTTATGCCTGCTAATAACGCCTTTAGAATCTGTCAACTGACTCCACACAGATGTTTGCCTAGTCTGATCTCAAAATAATGAATTCTAACAAGTGGCTAGAACTTCCCACACAAAGAAAATTGTTTATGTCTTCTGCAGATACTTAGGTGGTATTGGAAGGGATTTTCCAGCTGATGAAGGGCAAGGCCCTTTCCCATGATCTCATATTCTCTGAGTCAGCTCTCACACAGTGCCCAAGAGATGAGCTAAGTTAGCTCTGCTTAGCCCTTAAACATTAATATGGCTCTGGGTGGCAGCTCAGATCAGTTACTTATGAGCAATGACATCTTTTGAAAAGTAGAATGGTTAAATGTTATCTAAACCTAAGATTCCTTAGGAAATAGATCCCTGGCCAAAGTTAAACATAGTACAGAAAAACTGCTATTCAACATAGAGCTGTTCAGTCTCATGGTTGAACCATCATCACTGTATTAGTTAGAGTTTTAGTGCTGTGAATAGATACCATGACCAAGGCAATTCTTATAAGGACAACATTAAATTGTGGCTGGCTTACAGGTTCAGAGGTTCAGTCCATTATTTTCAATGCAGGAGCATAGCTATGTTTAGACAGGTATGGCATAGGAAGAGCTGAGAGTTCTACATCTTCATGTTTTTCTTGGTATAGTAGTTTGTGCTAGCATCTGTGGTCTCCTACAGTCCAGGCCCTTCTGGCTTTTAGATTTTCCAATGAGAAAGCAGATGATAATCTAATGACTCTGTCTTTCTATATTACTTGGTCTTTTTGCCTTATAGTTTTTAATTTCTTTCTTTGTTCTGTATGCTCAGTGTTTTGAATGTTATGGGCTAAGCGGATTTTCTTTCAAGTCCAATCTATTTGGTGTTCTATTTGCTTCTTGCACCTTGTTAGGCACCATTGTCTTTCAGTTAGGAAATTTTTCTTCTATGTTTCCATGTAAAATGTTTTCCATGACTTTGACCCTTCAATTTATCTCATTCTTCTAAGTCTATTTTTCTTAGAATAGGTTTTTTTTTTAGAGCATATTGCTTTCCTGGGCATTTTGTGCCATATTTTTTGTCATTTCCTTTGATGAGATATTGTTTTATGTGTCTTCAATGCCTAAGACTCTCTTTTTCTTCTGTTATGTTCCGTTGGTGAGCCTTGCCTCTAAGCTTCCTGTTTGAGTTCCTATAGTTTTCATTTCCAGATATCCCTCAGTTTGGACTGTGTTAACCTCTACATTCTTCTCTGATAGGCTTGGCTGTTAGGTTCCCAGAGAATGCCTTCTAGAGTTGGGGAGTGGAATCAAGTGATGATTGGTGGGAAGAAAAGATGAAGGGAAAAATCTGTGTGGTCTACTCAAGATGAGGGCAGGAGGGAAGGGAGGCTGTAGTAGGTTTTCTTCTGTAGACCAGGAAATAAGATTTGGGGATTGGATTTGGAGGAACTGAGAAAGAAGTAAATATATGTAGTTAATCTACCTGCTCTCCTGGCAAGACTAGCCTGTGTGTTGTCAGGTAATGCCTGCTAGATTGGGGGACTAGGATAAAGCAATGAATGAGAAGAGAAAGTCTATGTGATCCATTGGAGATGACAGCATAGAAAAGTGAATAGCAAGACCAGGTTGTCTGATATAGGGATGGAGATAAGACTGGGGATTGGTTTTAGAGGGAGGAAAGAAGAGGTAAAGATCTGCAGTTAGCCTGCCTGCTTCCTGGCAAGATTCAATGTGTTCTTTTTCAATCTTCATTGTAAACCCAGTACTGGAGTCAGACAATGTGCTTTGGACAGAATTTATTACTGAAAGGTCATAATAAAAACAAATAATCATTTGTTTTTCTTTTTGTCTTATGCATTTCTTTTTGTTCCACTTATGCATTATAATGTGATTTCTAAATGTTATGCATTGATTTTTATTTTGTGAGTACAAGGTGTTGTGCGAGAAGGCACTGATATTAAGCACATGTCTGCCAGGTGCATGTGAAGATCAGGAAAGGGTGATGCGTTCTTTAGAAATGAAGTTAAAAATGATTGTAAGCCACCATGTGGGTGCTGAGAACCAAATCCAGGCCCTTTGCAAAAGCAGAGAGACATCCATATCTCCTGCCCCAAAGAGGATTTTTTATAGGATTATTCTTGAAAATAAAATAAAATCATATGGGAAAAGATTAAACTTAAAAAATTTTTAATCATGATTTAATCATGATTTCAGTATTGTCAACTAACACACATTAATGTTAATATCTGAGTAAGAGACTAAATGAAAGAAATAGAATTAAAAGAAAGATTATGGAGTGAGACATCTTCCTGAACATAAGGATTCCAGAAGAGGCTCTTTTCCAGTATTTGGACTGGCATCACTGCAAGATCAAGCAGGCCTTCTCACATAGAATAGGGCACATTGTGCCTCCCTACCTACCTCTCACCAGCCTCTAACTCTGCTACTTGCTGCTTTCCACAGAAATAGCATGATTCATGATAATTCATGAAGTTAATTAACATGATGAAAATCACAGATTGTTTTCAATTTCAGAAATGCTATGTTTTTAGATGCTGAGCTGTAGTATTATCAAAAGCAACAGGATCTATGATTTACCATACTTCAGAAAAGAAAGTTGGTGATTCAAGATCTGGGATAAGTTGTCATCAAATATTCAATGAAATAATTTTACAGTAATGCTTAATATTGTGGAATATACCTCTAGAAAATACCATTATGCTCATATTCTTCCATAGTATTGATTATTAGTGTTGTTTTTAATGTAATTATTTCATTCAACTGTAAAAAAACCCACAAAGTTTGAAATACATAGGAAAATAGATACAAATGAAAATTTTTGTATGAAGTGAGTTAACCCGAGTACAAAATGACAACTACTCCATGTTCTCTTTCATGTGATGATCATAGCTTCTCATTTTTATACATGCACATTTGCGAGGGTGTGAATAGGAGTAAGGATCAGGGAGATAGAAAGGATTCCCTGAGAGTGTTAAAAAGAGACTATAGGGAAGGGCAATGAAAGGGACTAGAGCATGTGACTTGAAAATAGAAAGGAAAATAGTAGGGTTCAAACAATGAGAGGATGATCTTGCATCGTTATGCCATGTAACGCTTTGCTGGTCTTTGAGGGGCTAGCTTCTTCACTGGACTTTGACAAAAGAGCTTCTCATGGTATTCCAGCTGATTCTGGCTGCTTCTGCTGACTCACATCAATTTGATGGAGCATTGCTGTTTCTGCAGGATCGTGCTGCTGCTATTGATTCATGTTTGGTGTTTGCTGTTGGACTAGACAGCTGACAAAGAGTGGAATCACCCCAAGGAACGCCTTCTAAGCAGAACCCCTTTTTCCTATTAACCTTTTTTTTCTTACCTCTGGTAGGTGGGCTAGAAGGGAGAATGAAGTGTTCAAGAACCCTAAATAAAGTAGATTTTGAAAAACTAAAAAAGAAAGGGAAATGGTGGGGTACAAGGCTACAAGCCAAGGAAGAAGAAGGGAGTCAAGGAGATTGGTGAGAAGAATAGTCAACCAGGAGACAGAGCACCAACCCTAACTAAGTGGGTTGGAAAATGCTGTAAGAAAGTCTGTTCCTTTATATACTAACTGGAAAATAGATACATAAACATCTATTAAAAGTAAATTCATAATGTGAGATTTTGCTATAATTTGAATAAGGAACCTTATTTGGTTCAGCATTGTCTGATTGGTTTCACTTTCTTCACACCAAGTCCACTCAGGATTATTTAGTTTGCTTCCTCATAATTCTACTGAAACATCTGGTCCTTTCTAATGTCCAAAAGGAGCTATCTTTTTGGTTGTTATTCTACCTGAGAGCACTGTTACACACCAAGACTCTGAGTTAGTTCCTATTTTCTTTCTCTTCTTTTCTCTAACAATTCATTTCTTCTATTTAAGTGTTGATATTAATATCATCTCATTATTCTGCTTCCAGATCTGTCTTCATAGCTTCTTTCTCAGAGAATCCATCAAATCACAAAATATTCTCAACTGGATAGATCTACATTGTCAGCCTAGATAGACCCTATTTGTTTTTAATCATCATTTGCATTCGAACAGTTTTCCCTTCAAATTATTCAAATATCACTTATATGCCAAAAAAATTCCAGCTTCATGTTTCCTATGTCCAATCTATCTCAAAATTCTATTATAATTCCTTAGTCTTTTTGACAATGTTTTTTCTTCATTGCTGCAATTCCTGCCTTCATTCCAGCTCTGTTCACTATTCCTACAAAGATTAAGTACCACTAGAGGTAATTCCCAGAATTCAGCCTTTAGCCCCAATTGAAGCATTACACAGCTTTCCATGTCTTTCTCAGTTGCCAGGGAAATGGCATTGATTTGATTACTGCATCCCATAGCCCCAGGGCATCTCCATTCAGATCTCCTAAAATGTCATTGATCATCCCTCAATATCCTCCTTAGTTTTATTTTTGAGTCTTTCTCTAGCTTTGTCTTATGTCTGCTTACTTGTATCCATTTCAAGTAGACTTTGGGTATGCCATGCTCTCTCTCTTGCCTTCTGCTTTGCCATATACTCTTTATTCTGCCTCTAACATGCTTTACCTGTTTCTCTTCTTGATTAACATGTGTTATCTTATGATGCTCCTCAGATAATATCTCCCCAGGAAGCGTTCCTAGAAATTCTGACTCCATACTGGGTTTTCTACAGTTGTGATATAGTGTGTCTCACTTGTTTACCCACTCCTTTAGGATAAGAGCCAAAACTCTTTGCCTGCAATCCAATACCAAAGTCAGTTTCTGACAAACTATTGATACTAATAGCTTAGTAAATTAACTGAAACTAAATTTTATTAGGTGACTTTCCTGCCAACCCCCAACCACTGCACATGCTTCCTGTCCTTAACCCTGAAGTCTCCTTTCATTTCCATATTTCTACCCAACAGATGTACATATCTACTTTAGTATACCATTGTCAGTTCAAGACTCAAACATCTAAAAATAAATTTGTCATCTTCACTCTGAAACAAGCTCCTCTGTCATTTCTATTTCTATCCCTGAAATCAACATACTATCAATCAAGCCTTTTCCAAACCTTCAAGTCAGCCACCACTGTTTCTAGGCTTCACCATGTGTATAAAGTCTATCTCCAAATCCAGTCATTATTTTTGTTGGTATTTGCCCCTGACTTGTTTATCCCTATAGCCTCCATTTCAGCCTTCTAAACCCAGTCATCAAACATTCTTGCTAATTGCTTCCCTGTCCTTCCTACATATGAAAATCTCAAATTTTCTTCCTAAATGGTGACTCATTTCTTCAGGTATTTTGCATCTCGACTAAAAATGAGCCTTTGAAGTCTTTTATACCATAAGAAACCAGTTTTTTTTTTCTTTTTTTTTTTTGGTTTTTTTTTTTAAATTTTTTTATTGGATGTTTTATTTACATTTCATATGTTGTCCCCTTACCCCATCCCCCACCCACCCAGGAACCCCCAATCCCCTCACACCTCCTCCTTCTTCTTTGTGGATGTAACCTCTATCTACCCCCCCACTCCCACCTCCCCACCCTCAAAACTCCCACCCCCTGGGGCGTCCAGCCTTCATGAGGTCAAGGATCTCATCTTCCACCTGTGCCCAGCAGGGCCCTCCACTCTTATATATTCAGCTAAGGCCCTGGATCCCTCCATAAGTGCTCCCAGGCTGGTGATTTAGACCCTGGGAGCTGTGGTTGGTTGGTATTGTTGCTCTCCTCATGGGGCCACAAATCCTTTCAGCTCCTTCAGTCTTCACTCTAACTCCTCCATTGAGAACCCCATGATCACTTCAATGGCTAGTTGTGAGCATCTGCCTCTGAATATGTCAGACTCTTGAAGACCTCTGAGGAGACATCCATATCAGGCTCTTATCAGCATGCACTTCCTGACTTCCACATCAGCATCTAACTTTGGTGACTACACATGGGATGGATACTCAGGTGGAAAGGTCTTCAGACGGCCCCTCCTTCAGTTTTTGTCCCTCGCTTTGTCTCCATATTTGCTCCCTTGAGTATTTTGTTGCTCCTTCTAAGAAGGACCGAATCACCCCCACTTGGTCTTCATTCTTTATGGACTTCATGTGGCCTGTGAGTTGCATCTTGGGCATTTTAAGGTTCTGGGCTAATATCCAATAATCAGTGAGTGAATACCATGTGTGTTCTTTTGTGATTGGCTTACCTCACTCAGTATGATAATTTCTAGTTCCATCCATTTACCTAGGAACCTCTCAAATTCATTGTTTTTAATAGCTGAGTAATACTCCATTGTGTAAATATACCACATTTTTTTAATCCATTCCTCAGTTGAAGGACATCTGGGTTCTTTCCAGCTCCTGGCTATTATAAATAAGGCTGCTATGAACATAGTTGAGCATATGTCCTTATTATATGTTCGAGCACCTTCTGGGTATATGCCTAGGAGTGGTATAGCTGGATCCTCGGGTAATGCTATGTCCAATTTTCTGAGGAACCGCCACACTGATTTCCAAAGTGGTTGCACCATCTTGCAGTCCCACCAACAATGGAGGAGTGTTCCTCTTTCTCCACACCCTCGCCAGCATCTACTATCACCTGAGTTTTTAATCTTAGCCATTCTGACTGGTGTGAGATGGAATCTCAGGGTTGTTTTGATTTGCATTTCCCTGACGACTAAGGATGCCGAGCATTTCTTTAGGTGCTTCTCGGCCATTCGAGTTTCTTCTGTTGAAAATTCTTTGTTAAGCTCTATACCCCATTTTTTAATAGGGTAATTTGGTTGCCTGGAGTCTAATTTCTTGAGTTCTTTGTATATATTGGATATTAGCCCTCTATCAGATGAAGGATTGGTAAAGATCTTTTCCCAATTTGTTGGTTGTCGTTTTGTCCTATTGACAGTGTCCTTTGCCTTACAGAAACTTTGCAATTTTATGAAGTCCCATTTGTCAATTCTCGATCTTAGAGCATATGCCATTGGAGTTCTGTTCAGGAACTTTTCCCCTGTGCCCAAGTATTCGAGGCTTTTCCCCACCTTCTCTTCTATTAGTTTCAGTGTATCTGGTTTTATGTGGAGGTCCTTTATCCACTTAGATTTGAGCTTTGTACAAGGGGATAAGAATGGATCAATTTTCATTCTTCTACATGTTGTCCTCCAGTTGAACCAGCACCATTTGTTGAAAATGCTGTCCTTTTTCCACTGGACAGTTTTAGCTCCTTTGTCAAAGATCAAGTGACCATAGGAGTGTGGGTTCATTTCTGGGTCTTCAATTCTATTCCATTGATCTTCCTGCCTGTCTCTGTACCAATACCAGGTAGTTTTTATCACTATTGCTCTGTAGTACAGCTTGAGGTCAGGGATGGTGATTCCTCCCGAAGTTCTTTTATTGTTGAGAATAGTTTTCGCTATCCTAGGTTTTTTGTTATTCCATATGAATTTGAGAATTTCCTTTTCTAACTCTGTGAAGAATTGAGTTGGGATTTTAATGGGGATTGCATTGAATCTGTAGATTGCTTTTGGCAAGATGGCCATTTTTATTATATTAATCCTGCCAATCCATGAGCATGGGAGATCTTTCCATCTTCTGAGATCTTCTTCAATTTCTTTCTTCAGAGACTTGAAGTTCTTGTCATACAGGTCTTTCACTTGCTTGGTTAGATTCACACCAAGGTATTTTATATTATTTGTAACTATTGTGAAGGGTGTCATTTCCCTAATTTCTTTTTCAGTCTGTTTATCTTTCATGTAGAGGAAGGCTACTGATTTGTTTGAGTTGATTTTATAACCAGCCACTTTGCTGAAGTTGTTTATCAGGTTTAGGAGTTCTCTGGTGGAAGTTTGGGGGTCACTTAAGTATACTATCATATCATCTGCAAATAGCGATATTTTGACTTCTTCCTTTCCTATTTGTATCCCTTTGACTTCTTTTTGTTGTCTAATTGCTCTGGCTAAGACTTCCAGTACTATATTGAATAGGTAGGGGGAGAGTGGGCAGCCTTGTCTAGTCCCTGATCTTAGTGGGATTGCTTCAAGTTTCTCTCCATTTAGCTTGATGTTGGCTACTGGTTTGCTGTAAATTGCTTTTACTATGTTTAGGTAGAGGCCTTGAATTCCTGATCTTTCCAAGACTTTTATCATGAAGGGATGTTGAATTTTGTCAAATGCTTTCTCAGCATCTAGTGAGATAATCATATGGTTTTTTTCTTTAAGTTTGTTTATATAGTGGATTACATTGATGGATTTCCGAATATTGAACCATCCCTGCATTCCTGGGATAAAACCTACTTGATCATGATGGATGATTGTTTTGATGTGGTCTTGGATTCGGTTTGCTAGAATTTTATTGAGTATTTTTGCATCGATGTTCATAAGGGAGATTGGTCTGAAGTTCTCTTTCTTTGTTGGGTCCTTGTGGGGTTTGGGAATGAGTGTAATTGTAGCTTCATAGAACGAATTGGGTAGTGTTCCTTCTGTCTCTATTTTGTGGAATAGTTTGAAGAGAATTGGTATTAGGTCTTCCTTGAAGGTCTGATAGAATTCAGCACTAAAACCATCTGGTCCTGGGCTTTTTTTAGTGGGGAGACTTTTAATGACTGCTGCTATTTCCTGAGGGGTTATGGGACTATTTAGATGGTTTATCTGCTCCTGGTTTAATTTTGGTACCTGGTATCTGTCTAGGAAATTGTCCATTTCATCCAGGTTTTCCAGTTTTGTTGAGTATAGACCTTTGTAGTAGGATCTGATGATTTTTTTAATTTCTTCCGTTTCTGTTGTCATGTCTCCCTTTTCAGTTCTGATTTTATTAATTTGGATACTCTCTCTGTGCCCTCTGGTTAATCTGGCTAACGGTTTATCTATCTTGTTGATTTTCTCAAAGAACCAACTCCTGGTTTTATTGATATTTTGTATTGTTCTTTCTGTTTCTATTTGGTTGATTTCAGCCCTGAGTTTGATTATTTCCTGCCTTCTACTCCTCCTGGGTGTATTTGCTTCTTTTTGTTCTAGGGCTTTTAGTTGTGCAGTCAACTTGTTAGTGTGTGCTCTTTCCAGTTTCTTTTTGTAGGCACTTAGAGCTATGAGTTTTCCTCTTAGCACTGCCTTCATGGAGTCCCACAAGTTTTGGTATGATGTGTCCTCATTTTCATTGAAATCTAAAAAGTCTTTAATTTCTTTCTTTATTTCTTCCTTGACCAAGTCATCATTGAGTAGAGAGTTGTTCAGTTTCCATGTGCACATGGGTTTTCCATTGGTTTTGTCATTATTAAAGACCAGTCTTATTCCATGGTGATCTGATAAGAGGCAAGGGATTATTTCAATCTTTTTGTATCTGTAGAGGCTTGTTTTGTGACCAATTATATGGTCTATTTTGGAGAAGGTACCATGAGGTGCTGAGAAAAAGTTATATTCTTTTGTTTTAGGATGAAATGTTCTATAGATGTCTGTTAAGTCCATTCGGTTCATAACTTCTGTTAATGTCAAAGTGTCTCGGTTTAGTTTCTGTTTCCATGATCTGTCCATTGCTGAGAGTGGGGTGTTGAAATCCCCCACTATTATTGTGTGAGGTGTAATGTGTGTTTTGAGCTTTAGTAAAGTTTCTTTTATGTATGTAGGTGCCCTTGCATTTGGGGCATAGATGTTCAGAATTGAGAGTTCACCTTGGTAGCTTTTTCCTTTGATGAGTATGAAGTGTCCTTCCTTATCTTTTTTGATTAATTTTGGATGGAAGTCGATTTTATTTGATATTAGAATGGCTACTCCAGCTTGTTTCTTGGGACCATTGGCTTGGAAAATTGTTTTCCACCCTTTTATTCTGAGGTAGTGTCTGTCTTTGTCACTGAGGTGTGTTTCTTGTATGCAGCAAAATTCTGGGTCTTGTTTGTGTATCCAGTCTGCTAGTCTGCGTCTTTTTATTGGGGAATTGAGACCATTGATGTTAAGAGATATTAAGGAAAAATGATTGTGGCTTCCTGTTATTTTTGTTATTAGAGGTAAAGTTATGTTTGTATAGTTATCTTCTTTTGGGGTTGTTGGAAGATTACTTCCTTGCTTTTTCTAGGTTGTAGTTTCCCTCCTTGTGTTGGCGTTTTCCATCCATTATCCTTTGAAGTGCTGGGTTTGTGGGAAGATATTGTGCAAATTTGGTTTTGTCATGGAATATCTTGGTTTCACCATCTATACTGATTGAGAGTTTTGCTGGGTATAGTAATCTGGGCTGGCAATTGTGTTCTCTTAAGGTCTGTATGATGTCCGTCCAGGCTCTTCTGGCTTTTATAGTCTCTGGTGAGAAGTCTTGTGTAATTCTTATAGGTCTGCCTTTATATGTTACTTGACCTTTTTCCCTTACTGCTTTTAGTATTTTTTCTTTGTTTTGTGCATCTGATGTTTTGATTATTATGTGACGGGAGGTATTTCTTTTCTGGTCTAGTCTATTTGGTGTTCTGTAGGCTTCTTGTATGTTTATGGGCATCTTGTTCTTTAGGTTAGGGAAATTTTCCTCAATGATTTTGTTGAAGATATTTACTGGCCCTTTAAGTTGGGAATCTTCATTCTCATCTATACCTATTATCCTTAGGTTTGGTCTTCTCATTGTGTCCTGAATTTCCTGGATGTTTTGAGTTAGGAGTTTTTTGCTTTTTTCATTTTCTTTGACAACTGTGTCAATATTTTCCACCGTATCTTCTGCATTTGAGATTCTCTCTTCTATCTCTTGTATTCGGTTGGTGATGCTTGCGTCTGTGACTCCTGATCTCTTTCTTAGGTTTTCTATCTCCATGGTTGTCTCCCTTTGAACTTTCTTTATTGTTTCTATTTCCAGTTTCAGATCCTGAATGTTTTTGTTTAATTCCTTCTTTGTGTTTTCTTGCATTTCTTTAAGGGATTTCTGTGATTCCTCTTTAAGGGCTTCTATCTGTTTACTTGTACTCTCCTGTATTTCTTTAAGGGAGTTACTTAATTCCTTCTTATAATCCTCTATCATCATCATGAGAAGTGATTTTAATTCTGAATCCTGCTTTTCAGGTGTGAAGGGGTGTTCAGGGCTTGCTATATTGGGAGAACTGGGCACTGATGATGCCAAGAAACTTTGGTTTCTGTTGCTTATGTTCTTGCGCTTGCCTTTCGCCATCTGGGTAACTCTAGTGGTACCTGCCCTCTCTGTGTAAGATTGGAATCTGTATTTCCAGTTATCTTGCTTATTGCAGAGCTCCTCGGAGTCCAGAGGTCTCTGTGGTCTTATGCCCCTAATCTCCCGGGTGGAAGAACTCCTGGGACTCAGGCCACCTCTTGGATCTGGTAATCCTTCTGTTCTGAGTGCAGTGGCTCCTCGGCTGCTCTGAGTGCAATGGGTTCTCGATGACTCAGGATTCAGTTTCAGCTGCTCTGAGTGCAGTGGCTCCTAGATGACTCAGGATTCAGTTTCTCCACAGGACAGGAGCAGACCAACTCTGTGTCAGCTGCTCTGAGTGCAGTGGCTCCAGCTGCTCTGAGTGCAGTGGGTCCCTGATGACTCAGAATTCAGTTTCAGCTGCTCTGAGTGTAGTGGCTTCTCGATGACTCAGGATTCAGTTTCTCCACAGGACAGGAGCAGACCTACTCTGTGTCTGCTCCAGTCCCAGGGACCAGGCAGGGGCCGAAGGGAAGTGGAATTCCGGAGGGGCAGGGTTTGGGTAGCTGCTGTGCCCTAGATGTCCCTGGCTCCCAGATGTATTTCTGGGGCTTAGGGAGTGAGATGGAGTTCTTACCAGCTGCTCTGA
>NW_021604576.1:9168664-9186354 GCF_004785775.1 Grammomys surdaster | reverse complement strand
GACTCTGTGTCTGCTCCAGTCCAAGGGACCAGGCAGGGGCCGAAGGGCAAGAAACCAGTTTAAGCAGTGAGTCTGTCACTATTACTCAAAGGGTTCCTTAGAGAGTTCTATAGGTCTTCATCAAATGTGCTGGGAAATCTCCTGCCTAAACACCCTTTAGTTTCCTCTTCATTTTCAAAAAGCATGCCCACCTTTCCAATCCTGTTTTTATGTAATTATAATCTCTGAATTGAAACAGAACTTGCAAGATATACAGGAGAACCTGTAGAGTAATCCAATGAATATTTATCTGTGAAAATGTATAAGAAACCTATCTACTGTCTAGGAAAATCTTGTGTGTAAGGTAAAAGTTAATAGTGGGAAAAGCTTATGAAGGGCCTGAAACAGTGCCTGCTTTGACAGTCAGCTGGAAAAGCCATATAACTCGCACCCAAAAGCCCATACATCAACAGCAAAGAAAAATTGTCATGGACTGAACTATAATCCAGAACCAGTTCAGTGAAATTAAAAATAATAATAATAAAAACTCAAAAGAATAAAAGAATTCCATATGATATAATTGTGTCACAAGATATGTGAAACTATATTCTCACCCAAAAAATCTAGCAATTAACAGTTATAATTCATAAGCACTGACATCTAATCAAACATCACCAGATGTGTGAAGAAGCAGAAATATGACCTATAATAATAAAATCTGTCAGTATATCTAAAGTAGATATATCAACAATAAATTTATAGTTCTAGATTATGCACTGTAGTGAAAAGACAAGTTAAGTAGAATAAATACTAATGAAAATGATCCAAATTGAAGTACAAGGCACAGATTATGGAAAAGCATATTTCTGCAAACCCAAAGAAATCTAAAAGAGCCGTCACAATAAGAATGTCCAAAAGACCATGAGACTCAAGATGAGGTTGTTACTCTATCCAGGGTGCTCCCAAAACCCATCTCTACCCAACCTAAAAGAGGGGACTTCAACCCATAGAACAAGCAGAGAGGGGCCACCCAGAACCCCCTCTGACTGGTGATCTGAATTCTTGCTTAGGCTGAGCACTGCAAAGGAATATAAATAAAGGTTAATAATATCTCTCTGGGTTCCCTGAGGGACAAGCCTGACTGCACAGGGGTTGATGTCAAAAGTTTCCCCTCTCCAGAAAAAAGACATCTGGATGGGTATGGCCCTCATGCCTCACTGGACAACGACAGGGGGACCAGAGCCATTACAAAGTCCCCTTCGATTACTGGAGGTCAGGCCTCTATCCCCGCCTTTGCAAGACTAGAATCGCCACAGCCCTTCTATACAGAGAAGGGAGGAGATGTTAGGGACAGCCCTGCTTATACACTGAAGGCCTAAAAGCAGCCATAGGCCTAAAATCAGCAATAGGCCTGTCATGCATGTATACTAACACCAAGTCTTCGGTCTCTGTGGAAAAACATTAAAACAGATGGCTATAAGCTATTGTAAACAGGCAGCTTTTGTAGAAATTTACCAGCCTGAGTAGTCATAGACCTTGTAAATAGGTAGCCTTGGCAGATAATACCAACTTAGATAAGGACAAGTGCATCATAAGCAGAGTCATAGTGACCTATCCCCTGAACCTTCACCCAGCCGATACCCTGTTCTGAAAGATATCTATACTCCCGCTGATATCTATACTCCACGCTTTGGTGTTATCCCCTTCCCCATGTCCTGCCTTTTTGTGTTTATAATCCCTGTGTGAATAAGTAAAAATTATGATTTGATCTAAAAAAATAATAAAATAAATAAAAAATAAAATAAATAAAAAGATTTTAAAATTAAAAAAAAGAATGTCCAAAATAAGGATTAACATATGCTGAAAGAATGAAGAGAAAATACATGCATGTAGACATCAAATACATTTAAAAGCCAGGTTTTAATTTTCTTTTCCTCTTTTATTGAAAATAAATTCTTTTCTCATATAATATATTCTTATTGCAGTCTCATCTCTCTCTGTTCTTCCCAATTCCATCTCCCTTCTCCTCACATCCAGATCCATTCCTTTTCTGTCTCCCATTAAAAAAGAACATGCTTCTAAGAGAAGACAGAGCATTTCAAAATAAAATATAATTAAGATAAAACAAAACAATCACAACAATTGTTGTACAAGCAAATCAGCAGAAGGAAAAGAGCCCAGGAAAAGACACAAAAGTCAGACACACAATCCTGTACATAACTCAGAAGTTCCATAATATCACTAAACTGAAAGCTATTATATAAGATTATATTTATATTTATTATATTTCTGTGTATTGACACATCCTTATGTCTTCATTAGATCATCTTTTTATCTGTTCTTGAATTCAGTTGCCAAGTATTTTATTGAAAAATTTGCACTTATGTTTATAAGGGCAATTTGTCTGTAATTCGTGTTCTTTGTGGAATATTTATGTGGTTTAGATGCCAGGGTAACGGTGGCCTCATAAAATGAATTAGACAATGTTTCTTCTGTTTCTATTTTGTGGAATAATTTGAGGCGTATTGGCCTTAACTCTTCTGTGAAAATCTGATAAAAATCTGTGTTAAAACCATTTGGCCTTGCACTTTTTTGATTGGGAAACTTCAAATAAAAGCTCCTAGGAAAGCCTCTCCAACATCATAGATCAAATAGAAATAAGAATATAATGTCTTCAATTGGGCAGCACAATACAGCTGATCCTGATGTTGTGTGTCTACTTTTTATAGGGTTCTCCGAGCTCTAGAGGGAGAAATTTGATGGAGACCTCATATTTAGACTCTTTTGTCATATAATGTCTGGCTGTAAGTCTCTACATCTTTTTGCATCTTCTGCCAGAGGAAGCCTCTATGATAATGATTGTGTAAGGCACCAATCTATGTGTATAACAGATTATCATTAGGAGTCATTCTATTGGTACATTATTTTAGGCCAGTAATATTTGGTTTTACCCTGTTTTTTTTTTCTATCTATTCTTTGATCCTCTAGTTCTATCTAGTCCCTTGTTTACCTAGTCTCTAGGTATAGGTTTCTTCTCATGGAGTGGGCTGTAAGTTAAATTAAAGCTGGGTTGGCTACTCCCACAACTTAATAAACTTTTGATAGCATCATTAATACCAAGAATTAATGAAAAGGACCTCAAGGAACTTCTGCACAAGAAAGAAAATCATCATTCAAGCACAGAAGTAGACCCTATTTGGGGGGGGGGAAATCTACCATCTGACTAAATGGTAATAACTAGATATACAAAGGACTAAGAAATTCAAACATCAAGATAACAATCTACTTAAAACTGAGACAAGGAACTAAACAGAGAGTTCTCAAACAATGAAACACAATGACTGAGAATCAATAAAATATTCAATGTTCTTAGTCATCGGCAAAATGCAAAATTAAGCTACATTGAGATTTCATCTTGCCTTAGTCAGAAAAACCAAGATTAATTAGACAAATTAGTGATGATGCTATAGAAATGAAGGAAAGGGGGCCTATTTTTAATTGCTGATAGGAGGGCAAACTGGTATATGAAAATCTGTATGGGGTACCTCAGAAAGCTAAAAAGTAGATCTATCACAAGACTCAGCTATACTACTCTTTGGCATGTACCCCAAGGACTCCATCAGTATCAAACATCAGAGACACATTGTCATCCATGGTCATTGAGGCTCTAATTAAAAACAACTAGAGAATGGAAACAGCCTAAACATCATCAGCTGATAAATATATAATAAAAATGTGATCCATCTACAATGGAACATTATTCAGAAGTTAGAAAAAATGAAATTATGAAGTTTTTAGGTAAATGTTGTACCTAAAAAGAATCATCCTATATGAGGTAACCCAGACCCAGAAAGACAAATATTGCAACTTTTCTCTTACATGTTAGCTCACTCTCTCTCTCTCCACCCCTTCCTCCCTCCCTCCCTCCATCCCTCCCTCTCTTTCCTTTCTTCCCTTCCTTCCTTATCTCTCACTCTCTCCCTCTTACATGTGTGTGCATATGCGTATGTATGTCTGTGTGTCTCTGTAGATAGATAGATAGATAGATAGATAGATAGATAGATAGATAGATAGATGGTAGATAGAGAATGAAAATAATTATTCTCTTATAAAATGCATCCCAATCATAATTTTTATTCTCCCCATACCTCCTAGCTTCCTCACTCCACTTCCCCTCTTCCCCAGATCCCCCAATTCATTTCCTCTTCAGAAAAGAGAAAGCCTCCAAGAGACCACACCCAAACAGGAAAAGACAAAATACAATTACACAATGCAAAATCCTCATATCAAGGTTGGACAAGGTAACCTAAGAGGAAGAGAAGAGTCTCAAGAACAGGCAAAAGAATTAGAGATGTACCCATTCTCACTGGTAGAAGTCCCACAAAAACATCAAACTAACAAGCCATACACAACATATATTCAGAAAACCTGGTGCAGACCCCATGCTTGCCACCTCAGTCTCTTTGAACCCATATGATCCCTGCTTGGTTGACACAGTGGACAGAGACCTAGGGTAGAAACAGAAACAACAGGGGAAAAATTAATAAAATAACTACTAATAATCATCTGCTATACTCATAGATCAGTGCTTTGTCCAGTCATCATCAGAGAGGCTTCCTCCAGCAGCAGATGGGAATAGATGCAGAGACCCATAGTCTGATACTATGGAGAGAGAGAGAGAGAGAGAGAGAGAGAGAGAGAGAGAGAGAGAATAAACTGGAAGTCTGGAGGTCTCCATTAGGTCCCTCCTCTTGGATACTAGATTTTAAGATTTACATATGTGTATTTCAATCAGAATATCCACAGAGGTTAAATAGCTAATAAAGAATCATTGATGAGAAAGGAATCTTCTAAGGAAGAACAAAATGAATATAGTATTATAAAGGGAAATTTGAAAAGGAAGGATTAAATAGATAGGTAAGGATAGAAGGATATTATAGAGGAAACAATATGAGAAAGGATAATTAACTCTAAAAGCATTCAGAAAAGTCTTCTAAAATTCTACTATTGTAGAAGCTTCCTAAAGAATATACCATATAAAAATGAGTTTCAATGGAGTTACTGTCCACTGGGAAGACAATGCCCCAGGCAAATACCATATACAACTAAACACAACTCCCACAAACCAGGAATTGGTTTTCTATTTGTGAGTTATTGGGCAATGGGATCCCATTGACTCCCCAAACACTAATGTTTGTAAATGCTGTTTGTTACCCTCCAAAACTTGACAATAGGACCCTATTGTTCAAGGCCCTGTAATGAGAGTCCTAGAATAGCACAAAATCAAGTTGGTATAGACCTGGATGACTCATTCTAAGCACACTGCTAAAGAAAAAGTTATCGTCAGCCTTATCTAACTATGAACCATGTAAGCTACAATAATGACCTGTCTGGAAAGATGTGCCCATTGATGCAACTGTGGCATGCATACTGAAGGAGTAACCAACTACATTATAAAACTGGATTTAAAACCTACCCCCACTGATCTGGATTTCAAGCAGGTGTTAGCACATGTGTTAAGGCTCTTTTAATTGTCAAGTTAAAATGACTTTTGTTTCTTCTACAGTATTTAATGTAAGTTGCATTGATTGTACACTTTCTAATTGTGTTTGTGTTTTGAAAGGCAGCATGTCAGTTATGGAGGTCTATCAACCAGCTTTTGTTTTAGTGCCTTGAGTATCACAGAACCTTGGTATTCTAAAAATAGCTTGCAAGTACTGGAAGAAATGAGGCAGGCTTTAAGCAGAAGCAAGAAGGTAGTGGGCTTGATTATTGCTGATATAGCAAATTTAATTACATTAATTGCTAGCACCACTGCTTCTGTAATTGCTGTGACACCAAAAGTTAAGACTGCTACTTTTATTAATCATTTAGCAAAAAAATAAATAAAATGTTACTAATGTGTTGAATATACAAGAGGATTTAGATAGGCATTTGGAAGAACCGATTGATGCTCTTTATCCTCCTCAAATTACTGGAAGGTTGTTCAGAATTTAAGGATAAGGAGCCATTTTGAGTGTCATGTCAAATACCATTTGGATTCATGTTAGTTCTACAATTTACAGTGGTAGTCATTATAATTAGGAAAAAGTTTAATGACACTTGTAGTGTATTTGGCATAATGCTAACACCTCTCTGGAAGCTTTAACGATACATAGGAAACTTATGAATTTCAACAATGCTGCTCTGCTGAGTGTTTATGCAGTAGATACTGCAGATAAAATTACCCATGACCTGAAGTCAGTATTTCTATTTTGGTCAAGCTTCAAAAATGGCACATATAGACTGATCATGCTAGTCCTTTTTTGTCCTGGGAATACTTTTATTCCTGCCCATCATGGGAAAGCTTTTCTTTAACAACATCAACATGTTGGCAGCCAAGTACATAGCTTGAACCCTAAAATGGACCCCCAGACAGAGTTATTAATTTAACAGGCTGGCAAGCCAAGGATAGGTAAGATTCTGCACAGAGTTTTACCAACCTAAGACATAAGTGCATTGCTTTTGATATGCATATTCCATGATGGGTAAGGAAGGCATTCTTGGCAGAACAACCTAAGACAGGCTCAGTCTTGTTTATGAAATAAAATGGTGGAGAGGCAGAGAGCCTTTGGGGCTGCTTGGCAAGAATCTGACATGGGCCAAGCACAAGGAAATGGGCTTCTTGGCAGGAATATGACATTGGCCAAGGACAAGGAAGTAGGCTTCAGGCAGGAATTGGATATTAGGCTAGAACAAAGAAGTAATTTCAGGCAGAAGTCTAAATATTAGGCTAGAACAAAGAAGTAATTTCAGACAGAAATCTAAATTTTAGGCTAGAACAAGGAAGTAGACTTCAGACAGGAAAATGACCTTGGGCTAGGACAGATACACTGGTCATCCTGATAAGCCCCTAGAAACAGTGATCTTGGGAGTGTTCATGTAATTGGGTTTAATGCCTTGCTTTTTCTTTGACTATTTGTGTTTATTGCATTGCTTGTTTTTTGATTATTTGCATTTATTTTATTGCTAGACCCTCAACCTAGAATTGACCTTAATACATGCACGTAATTAAAATGATATAAAAGCATAAAAGAGGAGGGGGTATGGGATAGGAAGTTCTAGGGTGGGACAATGGGGAAAAGAGATGACATCTGTATTGTAAATAAAATATACAATAAAAAATTAAAAAATAAATAAATAAAGTAAAACCTGTCCCATTAGATGGAAGCCATAGGTGACCATGTCAATGAGACAAATCATCTCAGCTAATAAATTATGGACACAGGAAATTAGCTACCATTATTTCACTAAATAGATATAGCAATAAAGGACTCATAATGACAGATTTTTATAACCATAGATTATTAGTGTATTATTCAACACTCATCAGAGAAGCTTCTTCTGCAGTAGATGGCCATCAATACAGAAACCCAAAACTTGTCAGACTTTGAAATGCTTAGCCATAAGTAAGATAGATAGATAGATAGATAGATAGATAGATAGATAGATAGATGGATAGATTAGATAGATTACACTTCTTTCCTCAAGTTTGAGGATTCTATGAAAGAGGGAACAACAACAACAAAAATAAACCTTTAAGAAACAGAGGTGCTGGGTAACATAAAGGAAATAGTGATTTCCTAACTTTGCAGTACAGTTGCACATATGAACTCATAGCTACTATGACAACATGCCCAAGGCCTCCCCATGCTAAAGCCTGTAAAAAATATCAACATGAAGAAGAGAGAGTAGGCAAAAAGTCCTACTTCTAGCCACTGGATAAAGAAAACTCGGGTTTTTTTCTCTCTATATTAGAGAATTGTAAATTAAAATTGCATTGAGTTTTCTTCTCAATATTCTAACAGAATATCAGTCTGTTAGAAAACAACAAATGAAGATTAGGATGAGAATAAAAGGGAGCCCTTACATTCTAAAGGAAATCTAAATTCATCTACCCACTCTAGACTCCGTATAGATTTTCCTTTAAAAACTAAAAATAGACCTACCACATGACTCGGTTATACCATACCTGGGTATTTACCCACAGGACCAAGTTAAAATATCACAGAAATACTTGCAAATCAATGTTTATTGCAATACCTAGACACAGAAGTAAAGATTTGGAACAAACCAATAAAATAGAGAAATGTATAAAGAAAATGTTCTATAGAGGCAATGTAAATTTTTTACCATTAAAAATTAGCTCTAATTGCAGAAAAATGGATACAATTAGATATAATTACATGGTTTAATTTTTCTTTCTGCTGCTGTAATAAACACACAAAACCAAATGTACAGCTTCTCATTGAAGGAAGTCAGAGAAAGAACTCAGGGCAGGAACTTTGAGGCAGGAAGTGAAGCAGAGGTCAAGGAGGAATGCTCCTTACTGGCTAGCTTTCCAGCTCATGCACATCTGCTACCTCATACAACCCAGGAATATCTGCGTAGGGATGGTACCACCCACAGTGGGATGTATTATCCCAGATCAATAATTAATCAAGAAAATTCCTACAGGCTAACATGATAGAGGAATAAAACCTCTTCTAAGTGACTCTAGTTTGTGCCAAGTAGACTATAACTAACCATCACACATTAAGAGAATTAAGATAGATCCAGAAATATGAGTACACTTTTTCTCAGATTTGAGGTTCCTAGATTTAAAAAAAAAATCTTTTGTCAGTGGCTCAGTCTCCAAGCACCACCAAGGGTCCAGGATAGTTGACTCTGTCTTCCTGTGGAGTTCCTATCCCATTCTTGGCCAGCAATCCTTACCCCAGTTCTTCCATACGAATCCACAAGCTCTTGTTTCACCTCTTTGGGTCTGCAAAGTGTAACATGATACCTGCATTTTATGGCCATTATCCACTTATAAATGAGTACATATCATGCATGTCCTTTGGGTCTGTGTTACTTCACTCAGGATGATATTCTTAGCTCCATCAAATTGCAAAATTCATTATATCTTGATTTTTAATAGCTGAATAGTATTCTATTGGGTAGATTTACCACATTTTCTTTGTCCATTCTTCAGTTGAGGGACATCTAGGTTGTTTCCAATTTCTGGCTATTGTGAATAAAGTTGCTATAAACATAGTTGAGCAAGTGTTTTTGTGAGATGTTGGAGTATCCTTTGGGTATATGCCCAGGAGTGGTATAGCTGGGTCTTGAGGTAGAACTGTTCCCAATTTTCTGATAAAATGCCAAATAGATTTCTGAAGTTGTTGTACACATTTGCATTCCCACCAGCAATGGAAGACTGTTCCATATAAATACAAGTATCATTACACTCCACATACCTAAAGAAGCTAATCAAGAAAAAGGCCTAAGCAAGGAAGCTTGAATCTCACTTAGAATAAGGAATAAAATAGTTATAAGATGCAGATGGATGAAGGAAACTGAGAGGACAAGGGGATGGGGAGGGGAATGGGGGGATTCAGAATCAGGTGTGGGAAAGGACAGGAGAGATGGCTAGATACCCATGAAAATAAATAAAAACTTGCAATTGACAGGGGTGAGAAGGTTGGGGGCATCTCCAGGATGAGACAAAGATCTGGAATAAAGGAGGTACCAAAGACTCAATGGGGTAACCTTAGCTGTGACTCATTACATAGAGGATATGGAGCCTGAAGAGGCAACCTCCTGTAGTCAGACAGGAACCCCAGTGCAGCCTCGAGCAGTAGAGACAACAATCCACCCACAAAACTTTTAACCCCATATTTATCTTGTCTACAAGAAATGCAAGCATGGGGAGTGGGGAACAGGGACTAAGGATTAAGGATATGGCCAACCAATCCCTAACACTATTAATGATACTCTGTTATGCTTGCAGGCAGAAGCATGTTGTACTCTGTAAAGTAAATAGATAAAAATAATAATAATAAAATAATTAATTAAATTTGAGATAGAGAGATAGAGATAGAGATAGAGATAGAGATAGAGATAGAGATAGATAGAGAGAGAGAGAGAGAGAGAGAGAGAGAGAGAGAGAGAGAGAGAGCCTGAACTCCATCCAGTGTCAGGTTGTGGGTCTCTGCATCTATTTTAGAGTGCAGCAGGGTGGAGCCTCTCAGAGGACAGTTATGCTAAGCTCCTGTCTGCAAATATAACAGAGTATATTAATAATGTAATGTAATGAATTGGTGCTTTCCCATGGGATGGGTCTCAAGTTGTGCTGGTTATTGGTTGGCAATTCCCTCAGTCTCTGCTCCATCTTTGTCCCAGAATTTATTATAGATAAGACAACCATGAGGTTGAAAGTTTTGTGGGTGGATTGGTGTCATTATCCCTACACTGAGGGGTCTTGCCTGGCTACAAAAAGTAGTCATTGCAGGTTCCATACCCTCATTGCTATTTGTCTCAGCTCAGATCACGCCCAAATCAGGTACATGTATATGAAGTGGAAATATCTAGATAAACAAAGGCAAACTGATAGAAGGGATCAGGAAAAGAGGGGTAGTACAGAATAGGAAGCATATACTTTCATATACTTTTATGAAAAAAAGCCTTATATAGCACACTGCAATATGCAGTGAATATAAACAACAAAGTTTTTCAATGCAAAAAGGTGTTTTAAATGGGCAAAAAAATGTTCAAACATTTTAAGAAGATATATGAATAGTGTAGTAGACACATGGAAAGTGTCTTCTTACACAATCTTGGACTGTCCCAGATCCCAGCGTCCTGATGCCTCATTTAACACGGTAAACATTGAAACACTGTGAGTAGGAAAGTAAACTTGGGAGCTTTAGTTGGACACACATCAAGCCCTCTCTACATCACTAAACCTATTTTTCTCCACTATACACTCAGGCTGACAGAAGTTGTTGCTTGGGGACATTGGGAAGACTAGAGGATAAGCGCGTAGCCAGCACCATAGCCTGCTATCAATAACTGTGGTTTTCAGCTGGTAACTAGAACTGAGAAAATGAAGTGACCCATCCAAGATCATAGTTATTTTATAGTGAGATTAGTGGGTTGGTCTGCCTGCTAAGTGTGTTCCTTTACTTCTCAAGTTGTGACCCTTCAACAGGTTTTACAACACCAGACGTTCTGCTCAATGACAGAGGGAAAATACAGAGCAAAACACATAGAATACATCCCCAAATTGGCCCAGCTGTAGTAGCAAGGAGCCTTAGAACCACAGTGCAAACATCTGCACTGCCACTAAACTTAGGGTGCAACTCACATTACATTTGGACACTAAGCACAACACAGACTACAGCTGGAATTCATGTGGACATAAGACCCAGGGACTAATACGTCATTGTTATGAACTCTTGGTCTAAAGCCTTATAGGACCCAAACAGAATTGTTTAGAATTTCATATATC
Source organism: Grammomys surdaster (assembly GCF_004785775.1). NCBI lineage: Eukaryota > Metazoa > Chordata > Mammalia > Rodentia > Muridae > Grammomys > Grammomys surdaster. Next base: position 9,175,064 of record NW_021604576.1, on the reverse strand, counting down.
CCCTCAAATAATAAGGAAACATTCATATATTTGTCTACATTTTTTCAAATTCTTAAATAGATAACTCCCTTATAATACTAAGAACAGGTGTTATCAGTAGTAATCTGATTTTAGAGAAATAAACAAGTGAAGAATATTAATTGTAAAGAAACCCTGTGGCGCTGTAACTTAAATGGAAAGTTTCAACACTTTCTGTTGATTATATGTCCAATGGAGTCAGCAAGTTTGAATGAAAATGACCCTTATGGGCACATAGATTTGAGTACTTGGTCACCAGAGTTTGGCATTGTTTGAAAGGATTAGGAGTGTGGTCTTTTTGAGAAAGTGTGTCACTGGGGTGGCTTTGAGGTTTGAAAAAGCCCATTCCAAGCCCAGTGTCTCTCTTTTTCTGCTGCTTGAGGATTCAGCTACAGAACTCTCAGCTATTTCTTGGGTTCCATGTCTGTCTGTGTACCACCAAACTCCCCACCGTGATAATGAAGCAAACCTATGAATATGTAATCAAGCCTCAATTACATGCTTTTCTTCATAAGTTTCCTTATTCATGGTGTCTCTTCATTCTAATAAAATATTTTCTAAGACTACTGTACAGTAGTTTAGGTTGGCATTCAAGGTAAGCAGATAATGAGGTGAATCAAAATAAAATCAGTTAACAGTTTTTATTGTTAGCCCTCTAACCTTTTATTAAGTCTTAGTAAAACCTGTCTACAATGACCCAGAGCTGTGTTAAGAGCTATTGACAACTCTGGGCAAAAATGGTCATCTTCTTTCTGAAGCATGCTTCAGGCTTTTTAAACATCAATGAAAATTTTTTTCTCAGTGTCTAACATTTGTATAATGTGAATTCTTCGTGGAGTAAGAAAGAAAAACACCCAGTAGATATGCTGATTTTCATTAAGATATACAGTAAAATACAAGCTTAAATTCTTTTCCAGAAAGGACAAGTGAAAGATTAATAATTAATGTACAGCCACGATGTAAAAAGATTGAAATATAAACTCCGTGCATATTATAAGAAGCAGCAAGGGAGAATGGACGGAGCTGGGTCTGACTCAGGGAGAGGAACATCAATGGGTTTGCTAAGTTTCTTTCTTTCTTCTTTCTTTCCTTTTTCTTTCTTTCATTTTTTTTTAATTGTAAACTTTCACTTGGACATGGAGATTTGTTTAAAAACTAAAGAAGTCAGAGGAAAAAAAGAATTCCAAAATAATCGGATTTTCTTACAGCATTCCCAAGGAAAGGGAAAAAAAGAAGGGCAGGGACAAGGAAAGGAGAGAGGGAGGGAGGGAGGGACAGAGGGAGAGAGAGAAGAATATTTAGCACATCTCTCTGATCTTCACTTTGCTATCCTGGTCCTAGAACTTCCCATTTTCTTCCCACCCCCTTTGCCCCCATTCACACCATTACTCTTCTTTAAGACCCATGCCAGTTCCCCTCTAATATTTGTGTATACTTTCCCCTCCTTTTAACTAAGCCCCCTTTGAATTGCCTCCTTTTGTGTGTCTCCTGGCAGGGGGCAAGGTCTTTGCTCTCCTCTTTGGCCTGGTTTACTGGGGCTTGGGGCTTCATTGGGAACTCTCAGGAGAATTGTGCAAATTGCACCAGGTCTTTGGTTGGAAGAGCCACTCCGTAGCCCCCTTGCTGTGCCTAAGTGCATCAAGGCCATGTCAACTCCTTGATGCTGCCTCACGCTGTGATCCTCCTTTGCACTGTGTCATATGTCAGGATGGGTTTTCCCCACAATGCATTCTTTAGTTCACTGTCAGAGGAAAAAGAACAAATAATGTGCTTCTGTGGCAGACAAACATGCTACCTGCAAGGTTGGATAGCTGGACACATTTCCTTCCTCCACAGTGAATTTCCTCAGCCCATGCTGTCTTTTTCTCCCCATTATTCTCTCTGCTTCCCTTTCCCTTCCCCTCCCCTGAGCAGCTCTTTTGTAAAGTGCTTTGGCCACATCGGAGCATTCATCCAACAGGAAAATTTGTGATATACACATATTATTTTCAGTGAATTCATGGATCAACCTTTTGTGCTACATGTATTTTATAGACAAAATACTAACATAAGGTATTCTATGTTTTCTATAAAAAAAAACTTAGACATAAAGTTTTCTGAAAATTTGAAGATGACAAACACTTCCACATAAATAAAAGAAATCACCTCCAAATACATCAAATTGTCTATCTTAATTACCAGTGTACTTAATTGTGAACTTACTATTTTTTAAATGAACATAAAAGCACTCTATTGGTTGTTTAAAACAGACAAGTGCCAATTTTTCCCCTTAATTTTTTCTGAAGAAAGAAAGAAGCCTTTTCCCTAATGATTGCATTTACGACCTGAATGTAAGCAATCTCTTTTACTCACCTCATACCAATGCAGAGTAGAAAACGGAGTAAATTATGGGGTCATAAGAAGGGGAAAGACCCTTAGCCTGCAGTCTGACCAAAGTTGAAGAACTCCACATAATTAACGTATGCTGTAAATGCTGCCAACATCCAGGTAATAGTCCTTTCACATAAAGCTACATTATTTTACAATAGCAGTGACACAGGCTTGATACTAAAATGCACATGACAATGGGCAGGGATTAATTCCTTTCTCCAGACATTTTTTTAGAAATGTCAAGCCGATCTGGTAACTTTGTTTACAGAATAAATAAATAAATAAATAAATAAATAAATAAACCTGTCTTCCTGAATCTGTATCTCTAGAACCTAGACATGGACATTATCCATTGTGCTCTTTTCAGGTGACCACTTTAGAATCCCTAGCTATCGTTTAAAGTGACAGCTTCAAACTGTACCAAAATTCTATGTGATTGTGATTCCTTTTTGAGAAGTCTCCTTTTCTTTGGAGCATCTTTCTTACTCTAATGTTATCTTTAAATGTCCATAACCCTCAACTCTGCTTCCTACTGTTTAGTACTGAATTTTTTTTACATCAGTCATAAATCCTGGTTTGGCCTAAGTCAAGGCTCCCTAAAAGATTAATAAGGGGACCCCTCAGGCTGCTGAAGGTGACAGTCCTGAGAGCTAGTGTCCTGCTTCTGTGGCCCACACCACTGTCACCATAAACTGCTGCATGTGTGATTGTTAGGTGTGACATGTAAGCTTCTTATGCTGGCCCCAACTCATAGACTACATATGGGAAGAAAGGAAATAACTTGTAAATCTTTACAGCAAGCATAGTCAATGAAAATTCTTCCTATCTCTAGAGATTCCATTACTTATGTAAAGTGTAAAACATAAAGGTATCTATATGAAAGAGGGGATAGAAAGACCAACAGCCAGCCAGAGGTGAGGAAGGACTAGAGGACTCTGCTTCTGTACATTGCAGAAATACTTCACTCAGAAATTCACTACACAAAATCAAGCCAATCAACATTTTGGTTTGAGAGGATGGAAGACTCATAAGCCTCCACCCCTAATTGAAGAACTATTGACACTTCATGAGAGAGAGAGAATCAGTTTTCTTTATGAGTGTGACCTCTGGTCGGTTGACTATGATCCAATGGATGGTCCCACACTCATTAGTATATGAACAATACAAGTTGAACTCAGTGGATTATTTAAAATAGAAAAAAGAAAAGGCAAAAGTTGAGAAGGCTTGGGGATTTGGAGCATGGTTCTGGGAGGAGTTCAGGAGGAGAATGGGGAGTGAATATGATCGAAACATATTGTACAGGATTCTCAAATAATCAATAAAAATTTTCATTTAATTAAATAAAATTAAAAATACCAAGATCAAACTGGATATTGCTTATATGGTAGGTATGAGAGAAGACCTGAGTTCAGCTGCTGCAGTGCGCCACCAGGAAATGGAAAACAACTCATGAAATCGGGCCCTACACTTTACCAACCATTTCAGAACATGCATCTTCATGAGATGCCTAGATGATTGCTTAATATATTAATGCATAAAATCACTGCCCTATACTCTAGTACTAAGCAAACTTCTGCAAAGTTTTAGACTAAGCCTATTAATCCAGAATGTGTATAGCAACTACATGGACATAAAAGCCACTTACAAAACCACAAGTGGTATTCTCAACACCAACAGAGAGAGAGGGACAAAGCACAAACCCTGTCTAGGTGTGATCATCCCTTTTCTATTTGTAAAATATGCAGATGAAGTATATATAATTTTATATATTCATTTATATGTACATTCATATGTGTATATTAATATACATAGGAATGGCTTACTAGCAGAATAGAGGTAGATCTTGCATTACTGTAATACCAAATAGAGGATGGAAATGCTGGTAAAAGTTAAAATTAAACAATTCACATTTGCTGGTTGTGCTGACTACATGATTCTGAGGGAAGTTACCATACCATATTCTACATTAAGTCATTTAGATTCTTACACTGTATACAAATTGAAAATTGATATTTTGCCTATAAAATGAGATGTTGAATTTACATGAGACCCGCTCTGAGAAGCTTGCCTTCTTGTATGCTCTTTCTTTCTGTCTCATCACTCTTGATGTAAAACCATGAATGGCTGTTGCTCCATCATGTTTCCTCATTCTAGTTAAAGCATTCTTTAAGCTCCTTGGTAGATTCTGTCCCAATGCAGCTCTGTCACACACACACACACACACACACACACACACACACATACACATACACCAGGGCCTCTAATTTATAACAAGATAAACTCTTAAGCAATATTTGTTATATGATTCATGCTTGTTTATCAATAGTTATATTTTATCACATGTTTCTAAATAGGAAGATCTTATTTTAATGATAGAAATAAGCTCAAATAATCCTTTAAAGGCACTATGTGTAAACAAACATAAAAAATGTTATCAGTCATGGTGACACTTTTGATACTAGCAATGTATACTATATGGCCAAAATATATAGTCACTGAGTGGAGCCTGATTTATAAGTTATTGTTATATTCTCTATGACACCATCTTAACTTGAGCCTCTGCTCTTGCATGCCACTAATTACATCTGTCACAGTAACATCTCTTGCATAATTTCATTGTGCCCAGGACATGGTAGCATACACCCTTGATTCCTGCAATGGGGAGGCAGAGACAGGAAGAGCTCTGTGAATTCAATGCTAGCCTTATCTACACAGTATATTTCAGGACAGGGATGGCTATATCATTAAACAAAGGGCTTCATAGTAAAACCCCACCTCAAACACAAAAAGAAATTAACAAAAAAAAAGAAAACAAAATAAATTGTTCTCTGAGTGGAAATAAGGAAATGAGTGATAATATTTTCTTCTGAATATTATTATGAAACTGGTTTAAATAAAAAAAGTAGATTTTGTTGATTTGTTTTTACTTCTACAATCCATGGAAAATATAAAGTTGTTAGCACTTTGATGTGGGTTTTATGTTTTGTACAAGTCAGTTTCCATCAGTGAATCCCTGTTACTTCCTTAGTACTAACATGCCTCTCTGTGTGTCTGGAGCTCATTGGAAGCATCAGGGTGTCTGTATCTACCTCAGTAGACATCATGCCTCTATCCTTCTGTGTAGTAATTTTAAACTTTACATGAGATTTTAACTACCAGAAAATCATTCTTAAAAATTTGAAACTGTTAGTTTTTTTTATGACACTCACATATTTCCCAAGACTTATCTATTTTATGGACTTTACATATGCACCATGTCACATGCACACCTGTGTTCATACAAAGGCAGACACATACACACACACACACACACACACACACAGAGACAGAGAGAGAGACAGAGAGACAGAGAGACAGAGAGACAGAGACAGAGATAAAGACAGAGACAAAGAGAATGAGAGAGATACAAAATCAAAGTAAGAAATCTATCCTCACAGATCTTTTATAGCTAAAGCCAGCGATGATAGGTGAAAAAAAAAAGGTTCCTGTTATGCCAACAACCCTAAAGAAAAATAATAGTTCTTCAGAGTATGAAGTAAACACCAAAGAAATGATTTTGGCCAAAAGATGATTCAAATGGCAAGGAGGATATTATTTTTCTCTGGAAAAGTTAGGTACAATGCAACAAATAAAGGCAGAGCCCACAGAACTGAGATTCAAGTGGCCAAGACAGAAAGGAAACCTAACAGCATCTACCTGCCTATAGAATCCAGACTGATATTTGCCATCATGCTATGATTCAAAAGTTTATTTCTGAGCCTTTTTGTAAATATGACATCTTCTGCATGGGGAATATGAGTCATGTACTCTAGACAATTAAGAAACACTTCAATAAAGAAAAAAAAACTGTGACCATTTTTCTTTATGAGGTGAGTAAAGAAAAAGACAATTGGTTTCAGAACAACAGAAAAGACATACATGCTTACTAAAAGGATGAACTGAATATCAACTATGAGGATAATCAGGAAAGAAAGAAAGAAAGAAAGAAAGAAAGAAAGAAAGAAAGAAAGAA
>NW_021604576.1:9156587-9168654 GCF_004785775.1 Grammomys surdaster | reverse complement strand
GAAAGAAAGAAAGAAAGAAAGAAAGAAAGAAAGAAAGAAAGAAAGAAAGAAAGGAAGGAAGGAAGGAAGGAAGGAAGGAAGGAAGGAAGGAAGGAAGAAAGAAGGAAGGAGAGATAGAAGCAAAAGACAAGAGATAGAGAGAAGAGAGATAGAGGCAGAGGTGGAGGGAGATTGACTGCATCTATCTTGCCAGGCCAGGAAAATTAAGAGTTCAATGTCATCTTCTGCTACATAGCAAATTCAAGTCAACCTGTTTTATAAGGGAACAAGACACCCTGTGGAAGTGGAAATTTCTGATGTCTTTGGAAACTCAATTGTGTCGTGTGATGTTTTGTCTGGAAGCTGACATATGAAAGAGAGGATGTTTTGTTGAAGCAGACACTTAACAAGGAATGTGATGTTTTGCTTGAGCAGATGCTTGAGATGGCACATGATGTTTTGAAAGAGTGTAAGTAGAACCACACTGTCAAATGATGCTCTTGCATTACTATGCTTTATAATGCATCACTGGTCTTTGCTGGTCTTCACTAGCCTGCAACACTTCACTTCACAGAAAGAAATGCACCCAAGAACTTTTTGTGGTATCCCGGCTGATTCTTGTTGCTTCCGATGATGTGTGCCCATTTGGTAGAACTTCGCAATTTCTGCTAGATTAAGCCGCTGCTACTGTTTGTGTTTGTACTTGACTGCTGGTATCCTAACAACAAGGAGTGGAATTACCACTAAACACATCCACAAACCTCCTTTTTTTTCCTATAAATCTTCTTTTCCTCCTACTTCTCTTCAGTGAGCTAGAAGAGAGGTTGAAGGATTCTAAAACCCCAAAGGCAGACGTCTGTAGGTTTAGAAAAATCTAAGCCTACAGCTGGCCTCTATAAAAGAAAATAAATCTACTTTCATAGAGCCCAAATTTGATCCAATAATTACAGTTTTCGAGGGGTTTTTTTTGTCATAGTAATCCTGCAAAGCGAACAGCACATTTTGCAGTCATTTAATTCTACTTGATAATCCTAACTATTCTTTCTCATTGATCTGATAGCAAACCACAACAGTTCCTTGTAGGAGGAGGAGATAATACTAAAATCTGGTTCCCTAATTGGTTCTTGATTTGATCAATAAAGGCAGAAGGTAATTGCTGGGCAGAGAGTAAAAGTGAAAATTCCGAGTGCCAGCTGGGGAGGGTGGGCAGCAAAGGGAGGCAAGGGAAGGGAAGGAGCTTTTGCAGCCATGCATTGGAAGAAGAAAGCAGCAGTCATATTAAGGCCTTGGGCACCTAGGGTCTGCACCTTCCACCAAGGGGCAGGTCGGGGAGGTGAGGAGGTTGGCGGGAACTAGCTGTTAACTGTTAAGATTAGGACACAAGATTCTTTGCCCAATAATTGTGTTCTCTGACAAGTTCTAAAATAATAAAGATGTCCGAAGTTTTTTTCATCAGAGGGCAAAGGCGGGGCAGTAGCTGGTGGTCAAGCTGGGAAGAATGGGCAAGTCGAGAGAGGAAGCTGGCAGCCGCTGATCTAGGAGTTAAGCCAGCCAGGAGCAAGGGCTCTGGTCTTGGGCAAAGGCAGAAGTCTGTATAAAATTACATGCAACAGTTCCTCTTCAGCTTAGCCAATAATGCTCACTAAAACACAAACACACGCAACAGACTTTGAGATATTGTTATACCTCTAAACTTCCCAAATAGCTATCCTTAAGTCATAATTGTAAATGGGAAGTGATATTCATTTTATTTTTCTTTATTTTTTTTTACACTCCAGATTTTATTCCCTCCCCCGTCCATCCTCTGACTGTTCCATATCCCATACCTCCAACCCAACCCCCTGTCTCCACAAGGATGTCCCCACCCTCACCCCACACCTGACCTCTAAACTTCCTAGGGCCTCCAGTCTATTGAGGGTTAGGTGCGTCTTCTCTGATTGAACACAGACCCAGCAGTCCTCTGCTGTATATGTGTTGGGGGCCTCATATCATTTTCTTAATAGCTGTAATGACATAAAAACTCTAGGTTTTATAGGATAAATAAGAAATGCTTCAAACATTCTTGAAGCATTGCTATATCTAACAAAGGGTCAAATATTTCATTTGAGATCTCTCCTGTCTGTTTACCTGGATTGTATTTAGGAAAACTTTAAGTTAATAAATATTATATATTGATAGATGGTGCTGCTGCTGACAGATAGATTATAGATAGATCGATAGACAGACAGACAGACAGACAGATGAATGGGATAAATGATGGATAGATGGATGGTTGATAATTAATAGAAAATGAAAAATAAATATAAATGGATTATAGATTAAAGATTTATTAAAGATATGTGACTTAAGACATAAATGAAGCAGGAGATGATAACATAGATATATGATAAACACATTCACATACATATCTACATGTATAAATATTACACATACATATTTACACTTTTGTAGAAGTAAAATACCATTTCTCTGTTTAGTTTAAGCAACTGATAACAAAGACTTTCCAAAAGCTCTTTGTAGCATCCTTGCCTGATCAATACAAACCCAGAATTACATGTAACAGCAATTTATTGTAAGAGGAAAAAAAAACTTCTCTACATTCTCTTGAGTGTACAGTGGCAAAGGACAGTTATGATAGCTTTCTGGTTTTGAGAGATTCAGAATGTCTATTTATTTCTCTTTTGTGGAAGTATGCTTGAAAAGTGAAATGTGAAACCCTACCCCAGTGTGAGATTAAAAGCAGAGGGAGGTTTTCCTATAACTAAAAATATCTACACGGAGAGAACAAGTAATGATGAGTTTTTGAAAATGATAAGATTGTAGCAATCTGACTCACTGCAAGAAATTGCCAAATTGTAAAACACCATCCACCTGAAGGAGCTGCATCAAAGCTCTAATTTTGCAGGCTCTTCTGCCTTAGGAAACTGAGGAGGTAAAGGCAGTGGGGACACTTTTCTTCTTTTGGAACCCAGCACACCCTCTAAATCATGAGATACTGAGTTAGCTCTGTGCTTCTTCTGAGACGTTAGAAGATAATGGCTGTTGGACATAGGGCAGAAGGGATATCTACACTCAGTTCTGTCACTGCCTTAGAGACACAAATCCTTGTTGGTTTTGTTGAATATAGTGGCTCCTGGCTTGTTATACTCATTAACAGGGGTTACAGAATTGACTGGATGGTTCCCTGGAAACAAGTTTCAGCTTCCAGGACTCAGAAAGAGTGATAGCGGTTTAAAGAAAGGGACCTTTCTCATAGGCAGGTAAATTTTGAGGTCTCTCAAAATTAATTGCAAATATTAAGAAACAACTTTTGACACCTACAGATTCAAATCACGTCTTGGATTAAACATGATTGTTTCTTTATAACTAAAGAAAATGCAAAGAAAGCAAGGAAATATGAAATGTTAAATGTCTAACTTTTAGATCTGTCAAGCCTCAACTTTAAAAATTTGTCATGTATATGAGACTAGGGATTGTAATAATGGAGAACTAGACATTAGATAATGTGAGAAAAACAGCATCCAAATTCAGCCTATGTATGATCCTTTGCCATGGAGCTGATGAGTCCTTCTTCCACTCTTTGTGACCACTTCTGTGTACATGACCAGAAAGCCATTCACCACTATTCTATCTTGGACCATCCTCATGTATGCTCTTTACTGTGTCCCATAGCTGGCACCTTCACCAGTCCTTCATACCTTATCTCCTATTGTAGTTTAGACCCTTGTTCTCCAAGTCTGAGCTTAACTTTCCAGGAACAGCTGTCGCATTTAATACTGGCAAAGCCACGCACCATCCCAAGAAAGCTGGAAAGTTAATTTCCCCTTTGCTAGCACTGCTTTTTCTCACATAGAGCAGTATAGACTATCAGCCATCTTTCTAGCCCTCAAACATAAATTTTAGTTATAAATAATAAAAGCCTCTATTTCCTTCCTTTTTGCATTATAAAACGTCTTATGCCTGAGTTTTTCTGTTACTGTCACCAGTCATAACTAGTGTTTTCTATTCTCCCAAACATTTTGACATAAACATGACTAGACAACTCTTATTTCCATTGAACTTCTCATATTTTGCTACTTTCTTCTTTCATTCATTCTAAGTAATGGATTTTGCCCCTCTATGTCTGTGTTTAAATATCTCCTTTACTTGTTATATGTACTTTTCCTTTGCAAAAGCATTGGGCAGAGAATAATTATGGCTAATCATGACTTATGTTCTGTTCAATGACCCCTTTACTAAGGAGAATCATATCCCACATCAACAGCCTTCTACACTGCTGGTTATTCAAGAACAAGCTGTACAGTCTTGCTGAGCTTCCCAGCATTTGCCTTTTCCAGAACAAAGCATTCTCACAGGCTGAATGATGTACAGAAATCTGATAGTAGTTCAGTCTGATAGAAAATGGGAACTCCATTATAGTCAGATGCACACAAGAAAGAACTATGAAACTGAATCTATTTTCAAAAAATGCAGAAATTGACTGAACTTTTAAAGGCATATTCACTGGCTCTAGTTTTACGGATTGAGTTTTAAGATACAATTGAACTGGGGTTTTGAAGTATTGGCAACTCTCGCTATTCCAACATTTGTGTATTCTTTTCATATACTGAACTGTGAAGAAAATGTTTTTGATACAACTAAAACTGGTATAAATCATTTTTATCTTTAGTATTATTTTATTAAAAATAGGATAGAAACCAAGGGAAAAAAACATAGTGATGCCTTTAGTAGCAATGTTTATCTTGTTGCTCTTCAAGTGATGAACAGTCTCCACAAGCTTTCCATGAATCATCTCCTTAATATACAGAGAAAACATGTTAGTCCTGTTATTATTCTCATTTTACAGATATGCTAACAGGTGTTTTAAAAGGATAAGTGACTTCCCAAAGCTATATAACCACCACAATGATAGTATCAATAGTGAGTGACCTCATCTGACCCCACAGATTGATGAGGTCACAGAATTTGGGGATTATGTAAATTAAGTAGTATTTCTAAGCACTTTCATGGGAACATTAGAATCTATTACCTTAACCTCATCATGATGTGGAAAAGATTACATGTGTGCACATTTCACACATAATATAATGTTGAATGTTCCCAGAAGGTTTTGGTAGGAAGAAACAATGGATAGAAATTTTAAATTGCTCTTGTTTCTAGTCACCATGTGGCTGTTATAGTGTAGTATCATTTATATTGTTGTATATTTATTATACATAGTGTTGGGTTTCATAAACATAACTTTTTAAAAGTATATCATGAATTTTGCCGTATTCACCCATCGTCTATTCCTTTCCTCATCCTGTTCCCCACCCACTCATATACTAGCTTCCTTCCTTCCTATGCACATCATTCTGCATTCGTATATGAGGGGCATCATGTACATAGTCTTATGTATGTATAATAAATATAGGACTAAGAAATGAAGACAAAAGATGCAACATGTATCTGAGTCTTCCTTATTTCACTTAGTGTGATGATACCTGGTTTTACATGCAATTTCCAGCAAATGACACATTTCATTCATTATGGGTGAATAAATATTCATCATGTATAAACACTGTTTACTGGCTGAAGAACTCTTAAAATTGATTCCATGGCTCTGCTATCATTGCAGTGCTGCAATAATGATGAATTTCTCAGGTTCCTCTGTGATGTGATGACCTAGAATTCTTCCACAATACATCCATGAGTGATATAGATGGGTCCTATGGTATATCTATTTTTAGCTTTTGTTTGTTTGGAGTTCTTTGTTTCCTTTTAGGAATCCACAAAATGATTTCTATAGTGACGAAACTAATTTACATTCCTGCCAACACTATGTAAGTATTGCCTTTTTCCTGCATCTTTACCAGAATTTGTTATAGTTTTCATAATTAGAGCCATTCTATCTGGGCTGAAATGGAATTTAATTTTCATTTTCTGGTTGGCTATGAAAGATTGGTATTATTAAATATATTTGTTGGGTAGTTATACCAGAACTATTATTGCTTTCTAAGACTTACTTTATTTCTGTGTATGTATGTGTGCATTCACATATGACTGCAAACACTCTCAGAATATAGAGGAGGATGCCAGATCCCCTGGAGCTAGATCTACAGTGTTAGCACCCCACATAGTTCTGGGAACCAAATTCACATCTTTGTGAGGCTGTTCTTAATTGCTGAGCCATTTTTTCAGCAATGTATACTTCGTCTTTTGCTTACCCATTTCATAAGTGGATTTATTAACTGAATTGTTTAATTTTCATTATTTAGTTTGTTTTGAGTTCTTCGTGTATTTTGAATATTAAACTTTTGTCAGCAAAAGTTAGTAACTAGCAAAGATTTTTCTCTTACTCCCTAAACTCTCTCTTCACTACATTAACATTTTCTTTTCTCTGCAACAGGTCTTAGTTACATGAGGTCCATTTGTTAATTTTTATCATTGTTTGCTGATTGATTATTGAATTGAATATTGCATATCATCAAGTCCTTGCTTATGCTCATATTTTGAATGGTTCCCCCAACACTTTCCTCTAACAATTTCAGATTTGTGTGTGTGTGTGTGTGTTACATTAAGGTGTGATACGCTTGAACAGACTTCTGTACAGAATTAGAAAGATCTAGTCTCATTTGTCTACATGTACACATCCAGTTTCCCATGTCTAATGTTTAAGAGACTACCTATTCTTCAATGTACTTGATGTACTTGTCAAAAATCAGATGACTGTAGCTGAGTGGGCACATATCTGGGTCTTCTATTACACTGAGCTAAATGTCTTTTTTATTCCAGTACCATATTGTTGTTATTACTATGTCTTTGTAAAATAACTTGAAATTGGGCTTCCAGCACCATGTGGGCGTAGAAGTACTTTGACTATCCGATGTCTGTTGTACTTTCATATGAACATTTTTTTTTGTGTGAAGAGCAGTGTTGGAATTTTAATGAGGATTGCATTAATCTGTAAATCATCTTTAGTAGGACAGTCATTTAAAGAGCATTAGTTTTTTTCATGAGTTACAGGGAGCCTTTTGTTCATCTAGTTCACTACAGCAGTCTTTCAGTTCATGGTTAGGTTTACTCCAAGATTTTTGAGCAGTCATGAATGGAATTTTCATTGACGCTTCCTCAGAATGATGTCATCATTGTATATGAGGGCTACTGATTTTTCGTGTGTCAATTTTGTAACCTATTTTGCTGAAAATCTGTTTAAATTGCTTCTATTCTATTGGTCTAATTTTAGTAGATCAAATGTATTTATAACATCTGTGTCTCTAGATTTACTGATTTATCCAATGTACATTATTGAAATACCCCTCAGAGGATCAATAATCCTATCAATTTTGTTAATATTTGTTGTAACACCTCCAGTTTTGTCACTAATCTTACTCATTTGGATTTTTTGTCAATTGGCTAAAAGTTTATCAATCTTGTTTATTCTTTCAAGGAAACAATCCTATGTTTCATTGATACTATATACTATTATTTTTGTTTTCATTTCATTAATTTCTAATCTGACCTTTACTATTTCTTTCCACCTAGTGATTCTGAGTTTTGTTTGCTCTTGTCTTTCTAAGAACTTAAGGTGCACCGTCAAGCTATGTATTTTAAGATCTCTTTAATTTTTATCAAATTATTGCATGTATATATTACAAATATTGCCCCCTTCCTTGTCACCCTTCCTGTTCTCCACCCCTTTGGCTCTGAGAGGGTGTTCCCCACTCATCGCCCTCATGCACCCCCATTTCTACCTCCCCCTTCCTCAGCATCCCCCTTTCCTGGGGCACCAAGTCTGTACAAGATTAGGAACATCCTCTCCTACTGAGGGCAGACCAGGCAGTCCTCATTGACACAAGTTCCAGAATCTGCAGACCAGTCCGTGTATGCTCTTTGGTTGGTGGCTTAGTCTCTGAGAGCTCTGAGGAGTCTGGGCTAGTTGATACTGTTGGTCTCCTATGGGATTGCAATCCCCTTAACCTCCTTCAATCCTTCCCCTAAATCTTCCATAGGAGTCTTCAATCTAATGATTGACTATAAGTATCTACATCTGTTACATTCAGCTGTTAGTAGAGCCTCTCAGAGGACAGGCATGCTAGACTCCTGTCTGCAAGCACAACATGGCATCAGTAATAGACTCAGGGTTTGGTGCCTTCCCATGGGATGGATTCCAAGTTGGGCGGGTCTCCAGATGGCCTTTCATTCAGTCTCTGCTGAATTTTTGTCCCTGCATTTCTTTTAGGAACAATTCTGGGTCAAAATTTTTAAAATAGGCGGGTGGCCCTCTCCCTCCACTGGGGCCCCTATCTATCTACTGAAGGTGGTCTCTTCAGGTTCCATCTCTCCACTGTTGGGCATTTCAGCTAAAATCATTCCCACTGAGTCCTTGGGAGCCTCTCACATCCCAGGTCTCTGGAACTTTCTAGAGGTTCTAGAGCAGTTTCTATCGAATTATTTCTTAAGACCAAATATGTAAATTTTCATTGTCAATGTGAAAAGTTGTTGAATTTTCTTAGACTTCTGAAGAATTGCTTTATATACTAAAATATACTTTATTTAGATTAGCATTCTCTGCTGAGAAGAATGCGTTCTACAGCAATTGGGTAGTGAAAGTCATTCAACTTACACTCTTATTTATCTCTTGAATTTTTGTGTTTTGTATTTACCTATAGGAGCTGTTTATTGGTGTGAGTAGGACAATGAAATTATCCACTATTATTGTGGCAAAGTGATTTGTGAATTTTCATCCATCAGTGTTTTTATCAAATTTGGTGTGTCTCAATATTCTGTACGTGCATGTTTAAAATGTTTATATCTTCTTAAAATACTATTATTTTAATTAATGTGGTGTGATTTTTATGATTTGCTTTTGTTTCAAGTCTACTTTGCCAGATATTAGTATAGCTACTTTTGGTTGCTTTCTTGACCCATATTTTTTAATAAGTTTTTCATCCTTTCATTATAAGGCTACATTTGCTATTGCTGGAGAGATGTGCTTCTTATGGGCAACACGTATGTCAGTCCTAGAGGCTTTTTTCTTAATTTTATGAAGCTTGTTAAATGTATGGGTGTTTTGCCTATATGTATGTATACAATGTTTAAGGAGTAATGAAGAGAACACCAGATCCCTTATGACTGAAGTTACAGATGACTCTTACTCCATGGAAATGCTGAGAGTTGAATCAGGGTCCTCTGGAAGAACACCCAGTGCTCCTAACCACTGAGACATATCACCTGGTTTTTATGGGGGAATGAGGATGGTGGTATTGATTCAAACATCTTTAATTAGTTTGGTATCTCTGCATCTTGGCTCTATTTGTTTATATTATCTCTTTCAGTTTTTAGATTAAAATATGATTACATCATTTTCTCTTTCTCGCTTTGTTCCCTCCAATCTATTAGAGAATGCTCTTTTACTGGAAAATTGAGACCATTTAGCATTGACCATTTTATTGAAAAGCTTTTTGTGGCTTTGTAATTTTGGTATAGTAATAATCTTCATATGTTTATTTATTGTTTTAATGCATATTTGTCTTTTCCATAATCTCTTAGATATATTCATCCTTTTTCTCTCTCAATATGTAGGATTCCTTCAAATATCGTATGTGTTGTAGGCTTAGTGACCATATATTCCTTTAGTTTGTATTTATCATAGAAGACTTGTTTTTCTTCTTCATTTTAAAGGGTAACTTTTCTAAGTATTGCGAAGTGTTGACAATTAATATCATTTATGCCTTTAAATATGTGACTACATACACGCCTTCCTGATTTTTGAGTTTCTTGTGTAAAAGCTATTGTTATTCCAATATTCCAATGAGTTTGCTTTTATAGTAACATGGCAATTATCTCTCTCAGCTTTCAGTGTTATTTCTTTTTAGGCATGCTTAATGTTTTCACTGTAATATAACTTGAAAGGAGTATCTTCTAGTCTTATCTGCTTGGTAGTTTAAATGCCTCCTGGACCTGGACAACAAAGTCCTTCTCTTAGTTTGGAACTTTTCTGTTATTATTAGACTCAGTGTTTTTATTCCTTTATCTTTGGCTTTTTCTTCTTCTTGCTAACATTGATAATTTGAAGATTTAAATGATGTCCCAGAGATCTTGCATATTCTTTCTGTGTTTTCTATTGTATTATTTTATGAATGTGCCAGTTCATATACATTGTCCTTAATCCCTGAAAAATAAATTGAAAGCAAAACAGTAAAGAAGAGAGGAGGCAAGACAAGTCTAGCTAAATGGAGGAGAAAGAGAAAAAAAAAAGAAATGTCCACGGTCAAGCTCAAACAATTCCACCTCTTGGGAAATTGAAACAGAGGTAAGTTCTTCCCTTACCCCAGTCCAACCTATGCCCTGTCGAGAGACAGAACAAACAGAAAAACAGAGGAGAGCAAAATAAAAGCAGAAATAAGACAGGCATAGGAAAAATGGTGGTGTTGGGGACAGAAATAGATACAATGTCAGAGAAAAGAGCAGTACAAAGCTAGGGTATGAAATTAAGCATTGGCTAAAAAAATTGTTGAAGAGCTGAAAATAGAAAACTGGGGAATGGTAGCAATTTGTATGTATGTACTCGAACTGATTGAACCAGTCTGATTTAAATACTCTACAAAAATTCTATAATCTGAGAAAAGAAAGAGAGTGAAGATTTGAAATTAAAGAAAACTAATTTTAATTTAAAATGAAAAACAACAATAATAGCAAATACACAAAACAAAAATAAAGAAAACTAGTTTTATAATCACTAAGGATATCTGTCCCTATGTAGGAAAGCAGAGCCCCTTTTCTGTGTTGTCTGACTTTCCTTCCCTTGGCTATTAGGGTTGAAATCTCCCAATGAGAACAAAACCATTGCGGTATTTTTCTTTCTGTAGAGGAATTTTAATCCAGCAACAAGACTACTCTGGCAAGGGATCATATCCAAAGACCTAGCTGGAATGCAGACATGCCATACACACACACACACACAAACACACACACACACACACACACACACACACATTTAGTACTTCTAGCTAGAAACAGACATGCCCTTAGTATACACCTTTAAGGTAAAATTAATTTGTAGAGGGAAGCAGCCATGTCTTAGACCAAGCAGAGCAATTCAGTGAGAAGCAGACATGCCATACACACACACACACACACACACACATTACACCCATTTAGTACTTCTGGCTAGAATACAGACATGCCCTTAGTACACACCTTTAAAGGTAAAACTAGTTTGTAGAAGGAAGCAGCCATGTCTGAGACCAAGCAGAGCAATTCAGTAAGAAGCTGAGAGAAGTGAGATTGAATCAATCACCTTGGAGACGAGTCTTAGACAAAACAGCTGAATTGACCAGCCAGCCAGATTTCAGAAAAAAACTAGGAAGAGTGAGCTTATCCACACTTCAGTAGTAAGTCTCCAAGATAAGATGGATAAAAGATATATTTACACCTTTCTTTGCTGACCTTTGTGTTGTTTTCTCCAAAACAAGGTATTTTTACGGGCTGAGCAGTAGCGGTTTGTACTCAAGATGGTCTTTCTACCTTTAGCAACTGGATGGAACAGAAAGAAAGCTGTCTGCTGTTGGGTCTAACACAAATATTAGTCTCTAGGCTTCTGGTAGGGCAAAGTGATCCTATCAATTTGCTCCTATTTATTTGCCTAGAGTTGCTCTTCTCTCCTGCAGTGGGGGTCCACTGGCTAGCATTCCTGCCTAACACCAGGATGAGAAGAGTCACTCATGGCCTATACTAGATGGTCATCTGTGGTGCTATCCATGGTACTGACTCACAATTTTCCCCTCTAGTTAACTGAATTCTACAGGCAAGCTCTGGGTAAAATTGGCAAATATTTCCCCAGGTTCAAACAGTAATGTTTACCTCTGGATTTTCCTATTTGCCAACTCAGCAGGCGTCTTTTCGCAATGACTTGTGTCACTTCCCTGGTGAATCAAACTCTAACAAAGAGAATTCCCAGCACCTGTATGTTATAGAGACTGAGGATTCATTCTGACTAAACTGTAAATCTTCTTATTTTCTGAATCTCTCTCTTCACTTTTATCTCTGGTGCTTGATCTCTCTCTCTCTCTCTCTCTCTCTCTCTCTCTCTCTCTCTCTCTCTCTC
>NW_021604576.1:9114545-9156577 GCF_004785775.1 Grammomys surdaster | reverse complement strand
CTCTCTCTCTCTCTCTCTCTCTCTCTCTCTCTCTCTCTCTCTCTCTCCTTTCTTACTCTCCCTCTCTTCCC
Organism: Grammomys surdaster; assembly: GCF_004785775.1. NCBI lineage: Eukaryota > Metazoa > Chordata > Mammalia > Rodentia > Muridae > Grammomys > Grammomys surdaster. Next base: position 9,156,506 of record NW_021604576.1, on the reverse strand, counting down.
TCAACTGCTCTCAATTTTTTCTAAGAATGAATATACAGTGGATATTTTCTGATACTGTCTTTCGCTTTAAGTTTGGTTCCTTCCCTCTACAATTACACTCAGTTTTCAAACTAAGCACGTGAAACCTGAGGATGAGACCACCAGAAGAGACTGTTCACTCTGTGTGTTTCCAGCACCTCCCTCTTTAGAAGTTAGATTCTCTCAATTATTTATAAATTATTCTTGAAGATTCTTGTAGTTGAAGAATGAGTGCAATACATTATCTTCCTCCATGAAAATATTTTCAGAAGAACTAAAACTGTTTTGAAATGCCATCTCACCCAAGTCAGAATGGATATCATCAAGAAAACAAAAAATTCGGAGGATACATAGAAAGAGGAGCCCACTGTTAGTTTAACTATCTCTGCTCTAAGAATAACAAAAGAAAAAGCAAACCACATTTTAATGTCTTTCTTTAGAATCTGAAGGGTGACAAGATTGTTCAATGTTTTAAGTATGTGGTAGATATTACTAGTATCATTTTATCAATAAATTACAATTATGTTTTTGTGGAAATTCCCATGTAACAAAGTGCTGAAAATTGACATTTTATTATTTCTGTACACACACACACACACACACACACACACACACACACACACACATTCTGTACATAACAGCACCCACAAACAAGCCTGAGTAGTTCAAGCTCCAACAACCTGTAAAATTTCTCCACATTCTTTACAGCCTTGTTACCCATAAAACTTTCAATAGCTAAATAAATACCTGAGGTCCACCCTGTCTTTGCTTCAATTGACCTGTATACTCATGAGTCCCTTTCCATTGCCCCAGATAGAACACTGGAAGCTAGTTCCTAGTGTTGTTAATAAGAGTTTAATGCTTAACTTCTTGCATACTGTATATAAAAGCACCCTTATGTGTCAGCCTGAAAGAACATAATACAAAAAGGAATAAATACTGATTTTTATATAGAATCTTTCATATACAAATTATCCCAAAGAGCCTTACAAACAATGAATTCGGCACTGTAGTGCAGGAATGATGTAAACAAACACAGCAGCTGGGAAGCCCTCAGCAATAACTCACACAGAGAAACCTCCTTGAAATGCCAAAAAGCATATTTCTTCCCTAGTACTCCTTCCGAAAGCAGAATGTCTGCCTGTGAAGCTTGCTGTCAGTCATACTTAATGGAAGGGAGTAAAGATTTCTTAGTTAAAAGATTTATTCAAAAATACATATGGAAACTTCTCAAAAGGAAACCCGGTATGCCAAAATTACATCTATTAACTAGGTGAACCATGCTACTGCTAGGTAGGGTTTGGAGGCGACTCACCATGGTTAACCTCCCACTCTTTATCCTCACCATCACACCTCCCTATTAGTTTGGAATAAACAAAAAGTTAAGTACCTTAATACTAATTCACACCCAGCATCTTCCCTTTTATAATTTTGTTATTTATTACATTTTATGAGTCGTGTACATATCTTCTTTACCAAATTAGTATTCTTTAGCGATACACACACCAATGTACCCATAGCTCTTTAGCACTACAAATAGTCAACAGTATTGACTCAAGTTCTACTAAACTGTTAGTGCTCTAGTATCAAGTTCTCCAGAAAATCTAAATAAATAGGCACCGGAAATGTATTCCAGAGCACATGCATTGAAAAGAAGAAAGTTAAATATTGCATCTCTAGGTTTGCAGAGCCTATATCTGAATCACTAGAATAAAGAATTTGGGGGTTGGGATTCTTTTTAGTTTTGTGGAAAGAATCGCCTTTTGAATAACCCACATAAAACACCCAGACTGCAATCAAGGTTTTTGCTTGTTCCTTTGGGTTTGCAGCCAGATGCTTCTGATGAAACAATGTGAAAATCAGAACTTCTAGTCCTTGATCATTGCCCTCGGGAACACCTCCAAGGCACTTGTTAGCAGCAACAGCTGTTCATTGTCATCTTAGGACAGGGAGCCATTAATGGAAGATTCTTTACATCCCTATCTGCCTGGCAGGGAAAGAGAACAGATTTTCTTTTCCCTTGGGTTTTCAGCAACCATCCTCAGGTCATTGAAGACTTTGTTCACCTTTCATCAGCACTGATGCACTTTAGACATTTTTAAGAGCAATAGAAATGTCCCAGTTAATGTCCCAGCTTCTAGGACATTAACTAATAAAATATCCCTGCTTCTCATCCTATTTTTCTCTCCTCTGCAAGATGAAGTTGTGGTAAGGGTCAGCCAAGATTGCAATAGCACCTCCTCCCCATCTATTTTCAGTGGTCTCACTGAGAGCAATGGGCACTATTCATTCAGTTCGCCTGCTCTCTGCCCCAAATTATGGGAGTATTCTGCAACTTGAGCCTTAGATTCTTCCTTTTAGTCTCTAGAGTCTAGAGCTACATCATTACTGTTCAAATACTGTCTGTATTGTCTCAAGTTGTGTCATACCAGACAAGTGATGCTTTCAGTGCCTCTTTTTGAATTAGAGAAAATAAGAGTGCCTTCCTATGTGTTTTTAATCTGGATTGGGTTATAAGTAAAGTACATTTGTCACTTAGAAATAAGTGCAATATACATGCTAGAAATTTTGGCTATTATTAATACTGTATCTCAAGGCTAACAGCTATCAACGGCAACATCAAACATTGAAGTCTCTTTCTTTGGTTTCACATAATAGACATTCATTTTCTCCTTTAAGTCCATTTGGGTGTAATGAACATAGAATAGATTTGTTCTTTGTAGTGACTCAGGGATGCAAGTACCTTCTGACAGAGTCTTATGACTCTGTCAGCCACTGGGTCCTTTAAATCCACTGTCAGATTTTCTCTGGCCAGAAGACTATGGAATGAGGAAGCAAAATCAACAAACATTACATAGGGGTGTATATGAACTTGACCTTGAAAAACTTGATTCTCATTCTTTTTTTCCTTTATTTTTTTTATTGAATGTTTTATTTGCATTTCAGATGTTCTCCCCTTACCCCATTTCCCCCCTCCCACCCAGGAACCCCCTATCCCATCCTCCCTCCTCCTACTTCTATGAGGATGTGCCCCTACACCTCTCCCACCTCCCCACCCTCGAATTTCCCCACACATGGCATCCAGCCTTCATGGGACCAAGGGTCTCCTCTCCCACCTATACCTGACAGGACCATCCACCCTTGCATATATAACTGGAGTCATGGGTCCCACCCTAAGTGCTCCCAGGCTGGTGGTTTATGCCCTGGGGGCTCTGGTTGGTTGGTATTGTTGTTCTCCTCATGGGGTCACAAACCCTTTCAACTCCTTCAATCTTCACTCTAACTCCTCCATTGGGAATCCCATGATCAGTTCAATGGTTAGCTGTGAGCATCTGCCTCTGAATATGTCAGATTCTTGCAGCCCTCCAAGAAGACAGCTATGTCAGGTTCCCATCAGCATGCACTTCCTGACATCCACATCAGCGTCTACCTTTGGTGACTGCACATGGAATGGATACCCAGGTGGAATGGTCTGTAGACAGCCCCTCCTTCAGTCTCTGTCCCACACTTTGTCTCCATATTTGCTCCCTTGAGCATCCTGTTACTCCCCCTAAGAAGGACCGAAGCACCCCCACTTGGTCTTCATTCTTCATGAGTTTTATGTGGTCTGTGAGTTGAATCTTGGGTTTTTCAAGCATCTTGGCTAAAATCCAATAATCAGTGAGTGAATTCCATGTGTGTTCTTTTGTGATTGGGTTACCTCACTCAGGATGATATTTTCTAGTTCCATCCATTTACCTAAGAATTTCTCGAATTCATTGTTTTTAATAGCTGAGTAATATTCCATTGTGTAAATGTACCACATTTTCTGTATTCGTTCCTCTGTTGAAGGATATCTGGGTTCTTTCCAGCTTCTGGCTATTATAAATAAGGCTGCTATGAACATAGTGGAGCATATTTCCTTGTTATATGTTAGAGCATCTTCTGGGTATATGCCCAGGAGTGGTATAGCTGGGTCCTCAGGTAATGATATGTCCAATTTTCTGAGGAACTCTCATTCTTAATACATATCAATAACCAGTACTCAGTCACCTGCCCATACACTATACGGAGGATCTTTGCAATCTAATGTGTCCAGAAAAACGATGGCTTTTGTAACTACATATTGTTTTTTTCTCTGCTATAATATCCTACTGGATTTCAGGATAAAGTTTTCAAAGAGGGAGGACACTTCATATTTGTTTTAAAACTGAAACAGTTTCCCACAACTGTGGAGGAAGACCCCTGTTCCACTAGAGGTCATGTCAGGTGCCAGAGTTCCAGGTAGACTGCCTGCCTATGGACTGGCCCCACTTTCTCAGTGCCCTCACACCCTATGCCTAATTGGCCCTCCTCTCCTCATCTCTAAAACTCAGCCACCAACTCCAGCTGAGGCCTCCTCCTGAACTGGAGGCCAAGCCACTATCAGAACTGCAAGTAGGCAACCTGCCTGCAGACTGCCCCCACTATTTCCATTCCTACCCACCCTACCCTCAATTGCCCTTCCATTTCTTCCCACCATGTTGCAGCCCCTAACCCAGGTGGAGAACCCAAATTGATCACTGACCATGGCAGCCACCAGAACTCCAAGTAGGCCATTCACCCTGTCCCAATCTCCAATTCTAGTGAATAGCCACCTGCTCAACCACAAGCCACCCTTGTTTAGGCCAATTCCCAATTCAGGTGGAAAGACTATAGAACAAACAGGAAACATGTAAGAAAACATGCATTCAACAAACAAATGAAAACCAGAACCTAGACCTATCATCATACCAAATCCAGATGCCTAGATACCAGTGTAAGAACAGCCAAGGAAATTTGTCACTATATACTGCTACAGGAAATCCTGAATGCTCTAACACAACCGAAGCACAAGAAAACAACCTTAAAACCAACTTCATGAATATGATAAAGGATCTAAAGAGGACATGAATAAACTCTTTAATGAAATTAAGGAAAAACAAAGATAGAAAAAGTAATGAATAAATCTCTTAGAAAAGAAAAAATTAAACAAACACACAAACAAACAACAAATGGGTAAAGGAAACAAATGAAACTCTTCACAACCAGAAAATGAAAATTCAAGCAAGAAAACATAAACTGGGGGAATTCTGGAAATGGAAAATTTACATAAACAAACAGGAACTATAAAAACAAGTATCATCAACAGAATATAGAGATGGAAGGAGAATCTCAAGTATTGAATGTACAAGAGAAGAAATAGGTACATCAGTAAAAGAAATTGTTTAATCTTAAAAATTGCTGCCACAAAACATCCAGAAAATCTGGGACTCATGAAAAGCTGAAACCTAAAAATAATAGGAGTATAAGAAGGAGATGATTTCTAGTTCAAAGGCCAAGAAAATATTTTCATCAAAATCATATAAGAAATTATTCCTAACTTAAAGAAGGACATATCTATAAATGTTCAAGAAGCTTATAGAACACCAAATACATTGGATGAGAAAATAAAGTCTTCTTGGCACAAAATGATCCAAACATTTAAACATTTAGAACAATGAAATAATATTAAAAACTGTAAAGGAAAAAGGCTAAGTAACATATAAAAGCAAACTACGAGAATTATACAAGACTTTACATTAAAGACTGTAAAAGCCAGAAAGACCTGGACAGAAATCCTGCAGACTCTAAGGAACCACAAATGCCATCCCAGACTACTATACCCAGCAAAATTTTCAGTCACCATAGATGGAGAAAAAAAGATATTCTATCATAACATCAAATTAAATAATATGTGTTTATAAATCAAGCACTACAAAAGAAACTAGACAGATAATTCCAGCCCAAAAGGGTTAACTACAGCCAGGAAAATTCACGAAATAAATAATCTCACACCAGTATACCAAAGAAGCACACGTGCACACACACACACAATACTGCCACCAACAAGAAAATAAGAAGAAATAACAACCATTTGTCATTGATCTTTCTCAATATCAATGGGCTCAATCTCATTTCCCAATTAAAAATAACACAAACTAACAGAATGGATACTAAAACAAAATCCAACCTTCTGATGCATACAAGAAACACACCTCAGCATCAAAAATAGACATTGTCTCTGCCTGAAAAGTTGGAAAAAGACTTCCCAAGCAACTAGATAAAAGAATCAAACTGATAGACTCATTCTAATACCCAACAAAATAGTCTTCAAACTAAAATTAATCAAAAGAGACCAGAAAGAACACTTATTGCTTATCAAAAAATCCAACAAGATGACCTTATTTCAATTCTTCATATTTATGCAGCAAACAAAGAAGCATCCATGTTTGTAAAGGAAAACATTACCAAATCTGAAATCATACATTGACCTTCACACACTGATAGTGAGAGACTTCATTAACCCACTGTCATCAAAAAAGAGGTTATCCAGACAAAAACTAAACAGGGAAATAATCGATACTTTAAGCCAAATCACCTAAACAGATACATACTGAGCATCTCACCCAAGAGATATATTTTTTTTTCAGCACCTCACAAAATTTTCTCCAAAATTAGCCACATACTGGGTCACAAAGCAAGTTTCAACATATGCAAGCACTTTGAAATAACCTCATGCATCCTATAATACCACCATGGATTAAAGCTGAATTTCAACAGAAACAACAGAAAGCCTACACATTCATGGAAATTGAACAATCATTCAGGGAAAGATGACTGGGTCAAGACAAAATGAGGAAATTAAAGTCTCCCTAGTAGTTATTGATAATGAATACATGACATGCCAAACTTACAGGACACAATGAAAGTAATGTTAAAAAAATAGCAATAAGTGACTACATTAAAAATAATTAGGGTAATCTCATGCTGGCAATTTAACAGCACTACTGAAAACTCCAGGGGGAAAGGAAACAAGCACATCCATACAAATAGATGGCAGGAAATTATCAAACTGCAGACTGGAATCAATAAAATAGAAACAAGGAGAAAATATCAATTTAAACAAATACTTATCTAGACTAACTAAAATATGAAGAGAGAATATTAAAAGTGTGAGGACAAAAAATCAAAATACCTCAGCAGAACCCCCCAAGACCACCAACAATTTGCTGAAAACAGCCAAAACAAAAAAATAACCAGTTCCTCCTAGGGCAAGGTGACCACGAATGTAGAACAAAACCAAGACAAACCTTGACAAGTCTAAACATGCCCAAATGAGAAATGGGCCATCTGGTGTTTTTATTCTCCTATCAGAAGGTCTGAGGTTTCATGGCCAAAAATACAAAAAAATACGAGTCATCGTGACCACCAGGAAAAGCTTGCTATGCCCACCAAAATGATAACTTACACCTATTGCTGATGTTTAAAATATCCAATCAAATGTAGCCGCGCCAAAGTTTCCCGCTCTTCCCCTTCCCCCTGCGCCATTCCCTATATAAACTTTAAACTGTCAGAGCTGGGGGTCAAAATCTTTCCCTTGAATGGGATGTGTTTTCGACCCAAGGGCCCTTGCCAGTAAACTACCTTTTGCTATTTTGCATCAAGCCGGTCTCTGTGTTTCCTTGGGTGCGTGCAACTCCGGGTGAGCATGGGAACTCCCCTTGGGGACCCCTTACAAAAGTAACAAAACCAGAAAAAAAAATGGGGAACATAAAAACAGACAAAGAATCATCAGGTTGTATTTTAAAAACCTCAACACTAAAAATTGGAAAACCTAAAATATATAGATGATTTCTTCAGTAGATATCACCTACTAAAGTTAAATCGAGGTCAGATAAACAATTTAAACACACCTATAACTTGTAGTGAAACAGAAGTGGCTATTAAAATCACCCAACCAAAAATGTCCAGAGCTAGATGGTTTTACTGCATAATTCTATCAGACTTTCAAAGAAAAGTTAATGCTAGAGCTAGAGAGATGACTCAGCAGTTAAGATCACTAGCTACTGCTCGCTCTCTCTCTCTCTCTCTCTCTCTCTCTCTCTCTCTCTCTCTCTCTCTCTCTCTCTCTCTGAAACAGGTTCTTACTGTGTATTCCTGGCTGACTTGATTACTATGTATCTTAGTCACTGGTCTATTGCTTTGAAGAGTCACCATGACTAAGGCAACTCTTAAAAGAAAGAGAAGGAGGAAATGATAATGAGGGGAAGAAGAAGGAAGAGGAGGAGGAGGAGGAGGAGGAGGAGGAGGAGGAGGAGGAGGAGGAGGAGAGAAGAAGGACATGCACAAGAAGAAGTAAAAGAAGAGTTAATGGCAATATTTCTCAAATTAACACCACAAAATAGAAACAGAAGGAACATTGCTCTATTCATTATGAGGTCAGAATCACCCTGAAATCCAAACTCCTCAAAGATTCATCAAAGAAAGAGAAATACAGAACAGTTTTCCTTTAAAATATAGATGATAAAATACTCAATGAAATACTTGCAAACAGAATTCAAAACCATCACAAAGATCATCCACCATAATCAATTAGGAATCACCACAGAAATGGTTCAACATATGAAAATCTCAATGTAACCAGAAAATAAACAAACTGAAAAAATCAAAAAATATGATCATCTTACTAGATACTAAAAAGCCCTTTGAAAAATCCAACACCCGTTTATGATAAGTGTCCAGAAGAGATTATGGGTAAAAGGGATATTTCTCAACATAATAACCAAGGGTCATAGGAATTCCATAGCAAACTTCAACTAAAAGTAACTCCACTAAAATCAGGAACGAGGCAAGATTGTCCACTCTCTCAATATTCATACAATATAGTACTGGAAATTTAGCTAGAACAATAAGACAACTAAAGGACATCAAGGGGACACATATGGGAAAGGTAAAAGTGAAGATAATATTTGCATATGATATGATTCTTAAGCAAGCCCAAAATTCTTTTTTTAATGGATAATTTATTTATTTACAATAAAAATGTCATCCCCTTTCCCTATTTTCCCTCCCTAGAAACCCAATCCTATACCCCCTCTTCCTTTATGCTTTTATACCATTTTGATTACATGTATGTATTAAGGTCAGTTCTAGGTTGAGAGTCTAGCAATACAATAAATGCAAATAGTCAAGGAACAAGCAATACAATAAACACAAATAGTAAAAAAAAAAAAAAAAAGCAAAGCATTAAACCCAATTATATGAACACTCTCATGATCACTGTTTCTGACCAAACTATCTCAGCCTATTTCCCTCTCCTAGCCCAAGGTCATTTTCATGTCTGAAACCTACTTCCTTGTTCTAGCCTAAAACTTAGATTCCTGTCTGAAAGTACTTTTTTGTTCTAGCCTGATATTTAGATTTCTGTCAGAGATTACTTCTTTGTTCCAGCCTAATAGTTAGATTCCTGCCTGAAATTACTTCTTTGTTCTAGCCTAATGCCAGATTCCAGCCTAAAGCCTACTTCCTTGTCCTTGGCCAGTGTCAGATTCTTGCCAAGCAGCCCCAAAGGTTCTCCACCTCTCCACCTGTCCACCTCTCCACCTCTTCACCTCTCCACTTCTCCACCTTTCTACCTCTCCATCTCTCCACCTCTGCCCCTTTTTTATTTCACTGACAAGACTGAGCCTGTCTTAGGTTATTCTGACATGGAATATGCATTATCAAAAGCAATGCACTTAAGTCTTAGGTTGGTATGGCTCTGTGCAGAATCTTACCCGTCCTTGCCTTGTCAGCCTGTTAATTTAATAACTCTGTCTGGGGGTCCATTGTCAGTTTCAAGTCATGTACTTTGGCTGTCAGCCTGTTGATGTAGTTAGAGACAAGCTTTAACATGATGGGCAGGAATAAAAGTATTCTCAGGACAAGAAGGGCTAGCCTGATCAAGCTATATATGGCATTCCTAAGGTTTCACCAAAATATAAATACTGACCTCAGGCCATGGATAATTTTATCAGCATTATCTGCAGCTCTGAAGCTCAACAGAGCAGCATTATTTAAATTCATAATCTCACTATGAAAAGTTAACAAACCCAAAGAGGTATTAAAATTATGCCAAATACCCTACAGGTGTCTTTAAACTTTTTTCTAATTAAAATTACAATCATTGTAAATTTTAGAAGTAACACTACTCTAATAATATTTGTCATGACTACTAACTCTTCAACCCTGAACCTCCTTCAGATAATTTGAATAAGTTATAGAGCATCATTCGTTATTCCAGATACAAATATAAATCCTTTTGTATACTCAATACATAAGTAACTTTTTTTTTGCTACATGGTTAACAAAAATAGTTGTCTTAACTCCTTGTGTCAGTGTTATTGCAGAAGCAGTGGTGCTAACAATTAATGAAGTTTAAGCTGTTATACCTGCAATAATCAAGCCCGCTACCCTCTTGTTTCTGCTTAAAGCCTAACTCACTTCTTCCAGCACTTTCAAGCTTTTTTCAGCCAATCAAGGTTTTCTAATACTCAGGGCAATAAGACAACAGTTGGTTGATAGACCACCATAACAGACATGCCACACTAACACAATTGGAAATTATACAGTCAATGCAACTTACAATAAATACTGTAGAAGAGACAAAATCAATTTTTCCTTGTCAATTAAAAGAGCCTTAAAGCATGCACTAACTCTTGTTTGAAATCCAGATCCTGTCCCAACTTTATCTTTTGCTATCGTAACATCATAGTAAGCTACAGCTAACTTCCAAATATGTCTCTGACAATGTCCAGATCCAGCCTTCCAAAATTAGACGCTTATTTCCAATATTGGATTGATTTCTAGACCAGTACTAGACCAGTGATTGAGTACTGATAGCTGGTTACCTTTATGAAAATACAAGACACATTATAATTTCTCTTTTTGATTCTCTATCCCACAGGGTCTGAAACTTGAGGCAAGGCAGCTTGCCCCATCTGAGATATAGTCAAGCAAAAGTGGTTCAGGAACATATGTCCAATACAGCTCACCAGTCACCCTTGTCAGGGCACTCAGCAAGATCACAGGTCAGCATCATTCTTTGTCTCAGCAACAGTATATCTCACCAATCTTTAAAGTTTTATGGGCCTTTTTCACAATACCTTGTCCTTGAGGATTATACAAAATCCTCATTATAAATTGTTGACAAAGTCTCGACTGCTTGACTACAATTCCCAGACCCACTGTCTGTTTTTGTTTTTATTATTGGATACTTTATTTATTTACCTTTCAATGTTATCCCCTCTCCCATTCCCCCCCAACCCCTTTTCCCATCCCCCCTCCTCCTACTTCTATGAGTGTGCCCCCCCATCCACCCATTTCCGCCTTCCTGCTCTCTAATTCCCCAACACTAGAGAATCCAAACTTTCAGGGATGAAGCCCCTCCTCTTCCACTGTTGCCTAACAAGGCCATCCTCAACTACCTATACAGGTATAGCCATGAGTCCCTCCCTTTGTGTTCTCAGCCTGGAGGTTTAGACCCTAGAAGCTCTGGTTGAGTATTTTCATACTCCTTCTAAGGACCAAAGCACCCACACTTTGGTCTTCCTTCTTCTTGAGCTTCATGTGGTCTACACATTGTATCTTAGGTATTGTGAGCTTTTGGGCTAATATCCACTTATTAGTGAGTGCATATCATGTGTCGTCTTTTGTGATTGTGTTACCTCACTCAGGAAGATATTTTCCAGTTCCATCCATTTGCCTAAGAATTTCACGAACTCATTATTTTTAATAGCTGTGTAGTACTCCGTTGGATAAATGTACCACATTTTCTGTATTCGTTTCTCTGTTGAAGGATATATGGGTTCTTTCCAGCTTCTAGCTATTATAAATAAGGCTGCTATGAACATAGTGGAGCATGTGTCCCTGTTGTATGTTGAAATATCTTTTGGGTATAGGAGTGGTATAGCTAGGTCCTCAGATAATACTATGTTCAATTTTCTGAGGAACCACTAGACTGCTTTCCATAGTGGTTGTACCAGCTTGCAATCCCATCAACAATGGAGGAGTATTCCTCTTTCTCCACATCCTCACCAGCATCTGCTGTCACCTGAGTTTTTGATCTTAGCCGTGCTGACTGTTGTTAGGTGGAGTCTCAGGGTGTTTTGATTTGCATTTCCCTGATGACTAAGGATGCCGAACACTTCTTTAGGTGTTTCTCGGCCTTTTGAGTTTCCTGAATTGAGAATTCTTCGTTTAGCTCTGTATCCCATTTTTTAATAGGGTTATTGATTGTCTAGAGTCTAATTTCTTCAGTTCTTTGTATATCTTGGATATTAGCCTTCTATCAGATGTAGGATTGGTAAAGATCTCCCAGTCTTTTGGTTGCTGCTTTGTTCTATTGATGGTGTCCTTTGCTTTGAAGAAGCTTTGCAGTTTTATGAGGTCTCATTTGTCAATTCTTGATCTTAGAGCATAAGCCATTGGTGTTCTGTTCAAGAACTTTTCCTCTGTGCTCATCTGTTAGAGACTTTTCCCCATTTTCTCTTCTATTAGTTTCAGTGTATCTGGTTTTATGTAGAGTCCTTGATCCACTTGGACTTGAGCTTTGTACAAGGAGATAAGTATGGATCAATTTGCATTCTTTTACTTGCTGACCTCCAGTTGAACCAGCAACATTTGTTGAAAATGCTGTCTTTTTTCACTGGTTTTAGCTCCTTTGTCAAAGATCAAGTGACCATAGGTATGGGGGTTCATTTCTGGGTCTTCTATTCTATTCCATCGATCCTCCTGCCTGTCTCTGTTCCAATACCACTCAGTTTTTATCACCATTGCTTTGAACTTCTGGGGGAATCACCATCCCTGACTTCAAGCAACCCCAAAAATTTACCAGGAAATTCCTACAGCTGATAGTGATATAGCTATATACAGGACGAAATCTCTCTCTTCCCCTACCCCTTCCACTCCCCTCCCCCCATACCCCCCTCTATCTCTATCTCTTACACACACACACACACACACACACATATGCACACACAAACACTTCAGTATAGACATCCTATAGACAAATGACAAATGGACTGAAAAAAAATAAGGGCAACAACACCCTGTGCAATAGCGACAAACAATATGAAGTAGCTTGGGACAGCCTTAACCAAACAAGTGAAGGACTGGTATGACAAAACTTTCAAGTCTTTGAAGAAAGAAATTGAAGATGAAGAAACACCAAGAAGATAGAGTCAACTAACCTGAACCCATGAGTCCTCACAGAGGCAGAACGATCAACCAAAGAAAATTCATGGGCTACAACTATGCTCTCTACACATATTTAGTAGAAGTGCCTACAATTTTCATGTGAGTCTTTTAACAAGTGGAGCAGGGGCTAATTCTGGCTCTGCTTGCTGCCTTTAGATCATTTTTCTGTAGCTGGGCATCCTTTCTTGGCCTCAGTGAGAGAGGATACACCTAGTCATTTTGCTACTTGATGTGCCACGGTTGGTACATTCCCAGAGGAGAAGCATAGGGGGAAATTGGAGGACGAATATATGTGGGTGGGACTGAGGAAAAAAGGAAAGGGAGCTGTGGTCATGATGTAATGTGAATAAATAATTAAAGTAAGGACAAAAGAAGAAGAAAATTTTTCAACTGGGTGTGGTGGTACAATCCCATTGTGTCAGTACCAGAGAGACTAAGACAAGAGGACCACAAGTTCTAGGCAAAGCTCAAGTACATAAGTAAGAAGTTCCCAAAAAAATGAAAGGGAGTGGAAAGGGAGAAGAAATAAAAGAATGAATGAACAGAGGACAAAAAAGAAAAGAAAGAGAATGAAAGGGAGATCACGGAGGGAAGAAAGATAAAAAAGAAAAATGTGATTTGGATACAAAGCTCCTCAGTTCTCAAAGAAGATGCACAAGAATTTTTAGTCATCTTCTGTGAACAACCTTAACTTCAAAGTGTTATATCAAACATAATTTTCTGTGAATGTCAAAGCAGGAAACCACTACCATAAAGGTTTTATGAAGACATCATGAAGCCCTCCAAATGACAACTTATTCCATGCCAATTAAAGCAAAAATAAGAAAGAATACAGCCACCCAATTTTCTACTACATTAAAGCTGCTAACTCCTAACCCAACTTTCTGAGTAATTTTTTATGGAGCAGAGCATCACATTAGATAAAAGCAGAAGATTTAAGAATTTCTTAACCATTGATCTGAAAATGCCTACAAGTTTTTTCCAAACCAAGAATCATGCTAGTGTTAGGCAAGAGAAACTATGCCATTCCCTAGTTACCAGAATTCTCCTCAAGCCTAGTTATGAGTCATAGTGGAAGGTGGAGTGCTCACCGTACTATTGGTGGAAGACCTTGCATTCTTTAATGCTGAATGGCACTTCTGTGCTAACTTAGAGAGCTGTGCACTCCAAATGCCAGCTTTGGCTCCTGCCAATCATTCATGAAAGAAGAAATTCAGGGAGTAATGGCTCTGTAGTTATAACACACACACACACACACACACACACACACACACACACCACATAGACCACATAGACCACCCTTTGGATTTGAACACAGTAGGATTGTGTACCATTCACGAGGCTCTCAGGAGTCTGGTAAATCTACATAGATTCAAAATCAAATTTTATCTTCTTTCTTAATTGCTTAAACTAGCCCAAAATTAAGATATCATATACAATATCATACACACACACATGGAGAGAGAGAGGGTGTGGGGGAGGGAGGGAAGAAAAGAGAGAAAGGTAGAGAGATGATTAATATATTTCTCCCTCAAGCCTATTATCAAAAACATTCTTTCTATGAAATCAACTAGTGTTTTAATGAGTAACATTTTACAGTGTAATAGATATTTTTGCATCTTAACCCTAGAACAAATTAAAATTAATTTGGTTTTATTTTTTCCCATTTTAAGACCCCCCCAATGCAAATTTCTACTGATAATACTAATAATTAATTTGGGAGGACCCATAATGACAGATTTTCTAGAATCCAGACACAAAAGGGAATATTTTTCTAATATTATTGAAAATCAATAATTTCCTAAACTCTCACCTTGGCAAGAAAATGCCTGTAGTGAATTTTCTCACTCCCTTGCTAAAAGGTAATCAATGTTCTTCTCTCAGGAAAATCACATTCTCTCTGCGTACATTTATGTATATGTACACACAGACACACACAAATACACACACTCCAAACAGGAGTGCATATGGTTGTACTATGTTGTGGGAGTGCAAGCAAATGTGAGGGTGTGATTGTCCACGTATGCTCATTTTGAGATAAGGTATTTGCACTGAACCTGAGATTCACCAGATAGGCTGGCCAGATGTGATCTGCCTATTTCTACCTATCCCATTCTCCAAGCACTTGGGGCTCAGGTACTCACTTGAACTCACCTTACTTCTGAACTCACATCCTAATGCTGTATCAGAAGCATGCAGCATAGTTATTTCCACAGAAAAAAAAAATTAGAATACTCTTTAATGGATAAACACATTTGCACCTTTATAATCTATTTCTTTAGGACTTTTGTCTTCTCTGTTATATTTTCCTATAGCAGAATGCCTGAGGCTGGGTGACTTATAAAGGAAAGAAGTTTACACAATTAATGAGTAAAGAACCCTAAAGTTCAAGATTAAGTGAATACCTCTAATAGAAGTCCTATGATGCATTAAATGACAGAAAGACAAGAAGACAGATGTGGGAGAAAGTACATGAGACAGACTAGTTTCATGACAATGAATAATCTAGTCCCTCAAGAGCAAGAAACTTACCCCTAAGCATTTAATCCTGAGAAAACTAACCCTACCCCTGCAGAATGGCATTACTTCCTTTATGGAAGTTATTTATTGTTATTATTGTTGTTGTTATTTTTATCAAAGAAATATTATTTCTTTTATTATTGAGATTATAGTATAACTCCATCATTTGTACCTGACCTCACCTCTAAACACTCCCACATTTTCCTCCTTCCTGTCTTTTAAATTCATGTCATTTTCATTAATTATTGTTACATGAATATATAAACATAAATATAAACATATATATAATGACATATATATTCCTAAATATAACCTATTGAGTCAGGTATAATATAATTTATATGTATGTTTTCAGGCCAGCTGTTTTAGATTGAGTAACCAACTGGTGTGCTCTTACTGAGGAAGACTATTTCTTCTGCACTCAGCATTCCTTAGTTGCCTGTAGTTATATCTCTAGGCATAAGGCCTTGTGATATTTCCCCTTCCATATTATCATATCTATTGTTGTCCTTTATCAGCTCATGTTTAGGCAGCTATGATGGTGAGAATTTATGTGTATAGCTTATGACTTTACCAGGCGACATAGTCTCACAGCAAACACACTGTTGTTCTGACTCTTACAATGTTTCTGTGCCATGTTCTGTAATGTTTCCAGAGCCTTCAGAGTGTATTATAGATATAACCATTGGGAGTGAGCTCCTCATCTCTGCATTTTGATTGATTGTGGTCTTCCATAATGATCTACATCTGTCTCAAAGATAAGGTTCCTTGATTAGGAAACAAAACCACATTCATCTGTAAAAATAAGGACTATTATTTGAAATGTAGTTAGGAATTAATTATACTATTCCAAAGTACAGACATGGCATTTTCTCTCTCATTGGAGGTCCTTAGCTCCAATCTTCAGATGTGAGCATATATCCTAAAATAATCACAGAAATGGGGAAAGTAAAAAGTGGCTATTGCCAGTGTATGAGTAAGACCTATCCCATGGACAAGAACCAGTCCTTGACACTACTAGTGATACTGTTATGCTTGCAGGCAGAATCTTAGCATAACTACCCTCTGAGAGGCTCCACTCAACAGCTAATGGAAAGAGATGCAGAGTTCCACAGCCAAACATTAGATGGAGTTCAGGGAGTCTTATGGAATAGTTGGGGGAAGGATTGAGGGACCCAAAAAGGCTAGGGATTCCAAAAGACCAACAGAGTCAACTATCCTGGACTCTTGGAGACTCCCCAAAGACTGAACCATGAACCAAAGAGCTAGCATGGGTTGGGCCTAGCCCACTTCTCCACATATATGTAGCAGATGTACAACTTGGTCTTCATGTGGGTCCACCAACAACTGGAGTAGTGGCTATTCCTGAAGTCTCTGAAGAAAAACGGAGGAGTGAATGGGGGTGTGGGGAAACTGGGAGGAGAGGGTAGACAGATACTGGAGTGTAAAGTAAATACATACATACATACATACATACATACATACATACATACATACATCAAAAAGAAATAAACTGGAGAATTAATCAAACCTGGTTTTGAGACTCCAGTCTATCTACCTACCTACCAGGTCTGTGACTTTGCAAAAATTACTATCTACTCTAAGCTTTTAATTTCCTCATCTATCAAATAGCAATAGACATCTGAAAAATCATCATAAGGATTAAATCAGGAAGCACCAAGCCATATAAAGCACCAAACAAGCATAGTGTTAGCCTAAGAGATATTTAACAAATATTTGAAGGGCCCTCCTTCTCCCTTCTTCCAAAGTAGAAATCTAATTGGCTATTTAAAAGCACAGTATTATGAAAGGCAATTGATGAACTGGGCAAATAAGCACCACTAATTTTCTGTATGAATCATGTGTACGTGTGTGTGCATGTAAGGACATGAGCTGTACATCACACTGTAATTTGATTTCTTTTCTGACAAAAGCTGTTCTTGTTAAAGGGCTCCCCTTCATTTTTATCTCAGTCATACATTCAGGAAATTTCTTAATTTTTCTTATAAAAAACTATTTTATGAATTATTAACCATTTAACAGCTTCATTAGAATATGTCTGGATTACTCATCCATTGCTTTTAAAATATATAGCCACCTGAATTTCACTATTCTGCCACTGACTGTCAAATAAAATTGGAATTTTTTTTCCCTTCCAAATGATTTCCTTATTGTGCACTTTGGGAGACTAATGGGTAGCGAGTTTCAGTCCATTCTTATCTAGAATTTTCCTTTAAGACATCCACTAAGAATTTGTATCACATCTGTAGTGATTTGAAAAATCTAAGATTCTAGGAAAAAAAGGGTATTTTAGATTATTTCTACTTCTCCAAAATTGCTTTCAAAGAGAATGCAATGAAAAGAAAAACAATTTCTAACATACCATTGCTCATAAGGCCAAAGCTTTGTTTGTAGTGTATGTCCTTTGTTTAAAAACAAAAAGAATAAGTCCAGTTTCATTTCTCAGTTTCACTGAAACCCAAACCAGGTTTTTGATGTAGGGCTCAGTGCTTTACATAGCCTTGTTTTGTTCTTTGAGCTCCTGCTTGAATCTTGCAGAGTCCAAGTGGTGGTTGCAATGGAGTCTTCCTCAGTTCCTGTCTCTGAACGGATAAGAAGCTAAAGGCAGTTGAGTTCTAAGAAAAAAAAATCCAAACAACTATACCTTACCTGTTTGTGTTTTAATGCTAGTTAGTATAGTGAAAATTTATTATTCTATTAGAGAAGTTATTTTCCATGCTGTCTAAAGCCTACTACCTGTTTTTGTTGTTTTGATGACTATTGTGTCACTTTCCTTTTTTCAGGTCACATCAAATAGCAGCAGCTTGGATAATTATATTTTGTGAAATACAGAATCAAGCCACCTCCTTCCCATAAGATCTGCTTTGGACCTCACATAGCATCTAAATCTAATGAATCTTCTTCCAGGAGTATGGGCTAGGAGTATCTGCACTAGGTAAGTCTTCATATCTCAACAATCGATTTTTCTCCGACCTCTGGAAGTACTATATACCTGGAGACTATGTATGGCCGGGTTGACTTCTGCAAGAGGGTATCTGGCTGGGAGAGTCTTCTTCGTTATATAAATTGCCACCATTCATTATCCAGTGGAGCTACAAACACCTCAGGATGTGTTTCTTCCTTTGTCATCCTTTGGTTCCTGCTCATTTTCCAAAGCTATTTTTCTATGTTTCCCATCAATTATAGATTTGAAACAAATTCCTTCAAGCTTGCGAAGCCATCAGTGCTGTTTAAACCCATATTGTAGGTAATAAAATCTCACAGATGAAGTAGTGCATAATTCAGAAAAGGTTATTTCCCACAATTTGAAATATTAGGAAGCTGAAGATCAATGTACTGCTGTCTGGTGGAGGCTTTGTGGTCATGTTTTTCATATCATGGAATATAAAAGGGCAACCACTCCCACAGGCCCCATCTATGCAGGCAACAATCTACTTATGAGGGTTGAGCCCTTATGGCCTACAGATCTCCCCAAATTCAATACTTCTCAGAACTGTATTTTTAGGTATACATTTGTATCATAGCAGCCACTTCCACTATTTGAAATCAAGGACTTGCCTTACACATCACCTAGAAACTTCCATTTTAACAAGATTCTCCAGCATGTTAATGGTATTCATGTTCCAGCATATTTTTCAGAACCTCCAACATTCAAAAGTTTTTTCTTTTTCTCTCACAGTCTACTCCTTCTTGCACATCCTCTCATTCTTGGAAAATGTAGCCAGTTCTATTTCTTCCTTTTGGTCTAAGTTCAAATGTCACTATCATAGCGAAATCAGCCCAGGTGATATAGGTGATTTCCTCATCAAACTACTTTTCCCTCTTCTTTATTCCTCTCTAACACACAAATTACCCTATCACTTGCCAATGCTTAATTATGACAGGACAAAACATAAACTCCATATACTTTGGTACTTGACAATACTTAATAGTGAATGTACAGATGATAAACTACACATCCTCAGTCATAAAGGAAGAAAATACTAAAATTTGTATCCACTAATTTTACCACCTAATTTTTAAACTATACTATATTGCAGACTGTACATTGCTACGCACATGCATTTTAACTATCAGGGAGATAAAGACAGCACACTTCCCTTAAGACTTCTCTGCACCAGTTGGAAGGCATACACCTCAAATCACAAGTAAATTATCATGAATCAGACTTGAATATGTAAGCAAGGAGGACTGAAAGTATTAGACAGAATTGAAATTCTAGTATTAGAACATATGCTTTAATTGAAATGCTATAACCTTTGTTCCAAGAAGCATTTTCTTGATGTTTATTTCAAGATCCATAAAACAAAAGACCAGTTTCTCAAAAAAAATTCAGTTTTTCTATAGAAGTAAAGGTAAAAGGACTTCTGCTGACTTTTGTTAAAGCAATAATGGTGACAAGATTCTCATATTTCTCCTATGCTTGGGGACATGAAAAATGAATATTTTTCTGACTATAAATTAGAAATCCAGAGGCTTGGGGGACAGTGAATGTATCTGTGCTGAAGAAGCAAGTAAGGATGACAGTGAAGAGTGAAAGGTCCCCGTAGCTTCCTCCAGACCCCTGTGTGGTAGAGAGTATCATAAATATATGAATAGTATATATGTACTTTGGGACCTTAGCATCGATATGTGAGAAGAGTATGAGAGAAATAGGCACCAGGAATGTTAAAGAGCACATCACTTTGGGAACAATGCTCATTTGGGGAGGGGATCTCCCTTTTTCCTTCTTGGGAGCAGCAAGTTCCTCAGCCCTCTGACAATTCTCCTGCACGTTATTATGCTCTTCGCCCTTTTGTTACAGCACTGGCGTGCAAGTAATCATTCCTAATAATAGGCTCTTCACGATTAGAAGTGGGCTTTTTTTTTTTCATTTTTCACCAAATTTTGAAATAGCTTCCCATTATAACTGATGTTCTGTATTCTCCGGCCAAAACTCGTCTCTCATCTTCACATGCTCAGCTTTAAATGGGCCTCTAATGTATAATTTTATTGTTTGAGCATTTCATTTTCTTTCGTGATTTATGTTGCTTTATGGCTGGTTAGACAGCTCTTTGTGATCTTTTGATGAAAGATTTTACATAAATAAAATTGACTGAGAAGGAGGACCTTGGTGGTGGCCTTAGAGGGTGCACCAAACTCTATAAGCCGAAGATCAAGATTCAGCTGTCATAAGAAAGATTTGAAGAACTCTCCTACTTTCCTTATTTATACATTTATTATAAAATTCAGATTGAAGTTCATCATTTTATACTATCCTTGATGTGAACTGATGTAGGAATAGAAGTTTTTACCAAAATATACTAAGCTGCCAAGGTGGAGGGTAAGTGAATAATCATAATGATTGTGCTTATTGAATTCAATATCATTTAGTCATAAAAATTCTAGTTTGAAAAAATAACAACACATATTTTATACAGAGAACGATGAACAGAGGGGCAGTCATCTTGAAATATACAGTTGCCTGAAAACTCTAAAATGTTATTTCCAAAACTCGTTTCAAAATATTTTAACAGTTTCTTATTTACATCTTACATTTATTATTAAATAAATACAAAGTACTCAGTTAATTTTAACTATGAATAAATCACAAGTGTGACCTAAGAAAATCTTTCTCCCCACTTGCTGCTCATACACTCACAAATGGCTTTGTTAGTCTTTTTCCATCTAGCACACTGGTAACAGGATACAACATACTTAATACAGAGAACTGAAGGGGCTTTTAGTGAACCTTAGAAAAAATATGCTTATAAATTGTTATTTCTTTCTTTATAGCATCTGTAAATTTTAAGTAACAATAGGTGGTATTACTAAGCACCAGGGTTTACTTTTTTAGTATTTTTTATTTTATTTTACGTGTGTGAGTGTTGTATCTACATCTATGTCTATGTAATACATGCATGCCTGGTGCCTATGGAGGTCAGAAGGGAGGATTGGAGTTACAGGTAGTTGTAAGCCCTTATGTCAATGCTGAGAATTGAACCTGGCTCCTCTAGAAGAGCTACCAATCTTAACCACTGACTCATCTCTTCAGCCCAAGCAACTGTTAATTAAGAGATCACCATAAACATAAATTACAAAGAGCTGAGGAGATAAATATTCAGTGATACAGTACACACCTAGTATGTGAAAAGCCATGGGTTCAGCCCAAGTACTAATAAAAAGCAAACAAGGGAGAGAGAGGAGAGAGGAAAACACACACACACACACTTCAGCAAAGAAGGGAGGAGAGGAAGAAAGAAGGCGTGGGTTAGAGGGAAGTGAGGAGTAAGGGAGGAGTGATGGGGAGAGAGAAGCTGATTATAAAGAATTGAATAAAATTTTGCTACACTAATGTATTAGCCTCTCAGCTCATTTTCATGATGATAGTAATAACCCATTTGTTGAGCATATACAATGTGTTGGGCACTGTGCTTTGTGGTTTAAAATCATCGCTTCATGCCAGGAAAGCAAGAGGCTCCCAGAACTCAACTAGGATGACATTAGCTGAAATACTCAACAAAGGGTAGAGAGAACCTGTAGAGATTATATTCAGAGGTTAGACATGCCCCCCCTCCCCACCGGTTGAAGGATGGAGCCACCCACACATTTCAAAAATATTAACCCAGAATCGTTCCTGTCTAAAGGAAGTGCAGGGACAAAGAGTGGAGCAGAGACTGAAGGAAAAGCCACCTGGAGACTGCCCCACCTAGAGATCCATCGCCTATGCAGCCACCAAACCCAGTCTCTATTGCTGATGCCAAGAAGCACTCGCTGGCAAGAGCCTGATAGATCTGTCTCCTGAGAGGCTCTACCAGAGCCTTGCCAATACAGATGTAAATGCTCACAGCCAAATATCAGATTGAGCAAGGGGACCCCAATGGAGGAGTTATGGGGAAGAACTGAAGGAGCTGAAGGAGTTTGCAACCCCATAGGAAGACCAACTATATCAACCAATCAGAACCTCATCCCCACCCCACCCCCAGAGCTCCCAGGGACCAAACCACCAACCAAAGAGAACACATGGATGGACCCATGGCTCCAGCTGCATATGTAGCAGAGGATGGCCTTATCTGGCATCAATGGGAGGAGAGGCCCTTGGTCCTGTGGTGGCTCAATACCCCAGTGTAGGGGAATGCTAGGGCAAGGCGGGAATGGGTGAGTAGGTGGTGGAGCACCCTCATAGAAGCAGGAGAAGGGGAGATGGAATAGGGGGTTGGCTGAGGGGAAACCTGGAAGGAGGATAACATATTAAATGTAAATAAATGAAATAACCAAAAAGGAAAAAATAAACATAAAAAATAAAATCATTGCTTCAGATTTGCAGCTTGGTCATCATGTGGGTCTACTAACTAACAATTGGAACAGGGACTGTTGCCTGCCACTGGATCCCCTTCCCCTACTTGGACTGACTGCCTGGCTGGACTTCACTGGGATAGGAGATGCTTAGTCCTCCTAAGGCTAGATGTCCCAGGGTGGGGTGGTACCCAGGGTGGCTTCTCCTCTGAGGAGAAGCACTGAAGGTAATGGGGGAAGGAATTTGTAAGGGCAGGACTGGGAAGAGAAGAGGGAGAAGGGCTTCAATTGAGATGAATAAGTTGTGGAAAAAATAATATTTCTTCATTTTTATCAAACAGAGAAGTATATGATATGGCACAATGGTGAGCCATCTCAAAGAAAACTCTAACCTAAGTTAGCATTTGGTTTGGAAAACACCAAGACTTAATCTGAAATATGCCGAATATGAAATGTCGGCAGGAAAACTCAGTGAAGCATTTCTATGTAGATGAGAGGCTCAAGCAAAAGTGCGGTTCTTTCTCTGCAAACAAGAAGACCTAAAGTCAATCGCCAGCACTCAAGTAAAACAAAGTGTGGTGGCAACTATTATAATACCAGCTATAAAATACAGAGACAGATGTCTTGAGCTCACTTCCCTGTCCGCTTCTTCAAGGCCCATGCATCCAACATTGGCCAAGCACTGTGTCAAAACCTGGGTTTTGAATAGAAACCATTGATTATGAACAAATGCAGTATAGTTAAACAACTTCAGAGGAGATAGAGTAGAAAATCTGGCAAAATAAATTAATTTTGTTCAGGAGCTGATACAAGTGGGTTCACTACAGTTCTGCATCTGTCTTAATAAAATCTTTGCTACCACAATACTGAAAGCAAAGAACTAAGCAAGCAAAGCTAAGGTGAATCGAATCTCTAATTCCCACACCCACCTATTTCTGAAAAAGATCAGACACTTTTTATTAATTGACTTCAGTTTTGTTTTCTGGTTTTTTTTTTCTGTAAGACAGGGTTTCTTTTTGTAGCCCTGAATGTCCTTTAACTTGTTCTGTACTCCAGGCTGGCCTCAGACTCAGAGATCTGTCTACCTCTGTCTCCCTAGTGCTGGGATTAAAGGTGTGTGCCACCACTTCCTGGCTTAATTGGCTTCATTTTTATGACTTACTTTTTTTTTTAATCCCAGCATTTCAATGTGTGTAGATATTTGTGAATTACCGAAGTTGAGATACGATTAGACGAAATAATATATTTAAAGACATTTGCCATTTACAAAGTGCTTTTGTATATCTTGTAATGTTTAATTCTCACAATAATTCTGTGAACCGGGTTATTACTGCTATTTTACAGTTAAAGAAATTAACTCCTAAGTAGAACTATGGGCTAGTCCACTATCTCAGAATGATGGCACTAATGAGAGGAAGAGCCTGAACAGCTCCTCAAGTTCCACATTCTATTTCTTACCTGAGCATTAGAATTCAGTGTTCGCTCAGACAACAGGAGCGCTTACTGTTACAGAAGGCAGGTGCCTGGACTTCCCCTTGGAGGCCAACAACAAGCAGGAAGGGCATGCTGCTTCCTCTGGGTGGGAGAGGAGGGTGGTGGGAAAGGGAGCCAAAGAGATGAAAAGCAGGACAAGGAACAAAACTGTTTTTCCTACAAGATTTTCCCTCTGTTTCAAGTTTCCCTTAACCACACTCATAGCCGTAAGTTGTTCATGATGATGTCAAAGAAGAAACATTGCCACAAATGGTCATGAAAAGGACTTTACATTTTCAAAAGCCTAGATTTTGGTGGGACTCGGATCACACTAAAAAACAAAAACCAGAAGATAAAAAATACCATCTCCAATGTAGATTAATATATTTTGAGAGATAGATGGTAGATAGATAGATAGATAGATAGATAGATAGATAGATAGATGATGGATGGGTGGATGGATAGATGATAGATAGATAGATAGATAGATAGATAGATAGATAGATAGATAGAAGATAAAAGAGGGAAAGAGGGAGAGCTAGAGAGTTACAGGTTTAGAAAATCTGAGAGGAAAGATGCTTATAGGGAAGAACTGGCTGTGTAGTTTATGTTCAAGTAAAAAGAGAGCTTAAACATCCTCACAGAGTGTCTTATAACTCCATGTGAAACAGGACTCACATTTTTTATATTTCTTATGTTACTAGAGTCACAGGGTTAGAATGAGCCTAATACACTTAAATTACTTTAACAGAGTTGTAACGGTTTGAGAATCCAGAGCCCCAAGTTACATATATAATTAAGTACCTGTTCTAGTTTTTGTGATGGTGACTGTGGTGGTGGTGGTGGTGGTGGTGGTGGTGGTGGTGGTGGTGGTGGTCAGGTGGTAATGATGGTCAGATGGTCATGGTAGTGGTCATATAGTGATGGACCAGTGATTGTGGTCAAGTGCAGGTGGTCAGGCAGTGGTAGTATTGGTCATATGGTGATGGTAGTCAGGTGGTGGTGGTGGTGGTCAGGTGGTGGTCAGGTGGTAGTGGTGGTCAGGTGGTGATGGTGGTAGTCAGGTGGTAGTGGTGGTCAGGTGGTGGTAGTGTTGGCCATATGGTGATGGTAGTCATGTGGTGGTGGTAGTCAGGTGGTGATGGTGGTAGTCAGGTGATGGTGATAGTCAGGCGGTGGTGGTGGTGGTCAGGTGATGGTGATCAGGTGGTGGTTAGGGAGTAATGGTTTCAAGGTGCTGATCGTCAGGTGGTAGTGGTATTGGTTTACTTGCTTAATTTTTTGTTTATTTGTTTGGTTGGTTTGCTTGGTTTGTTTTTTGTTTTGTCAACTTGAAATAAGCTGGCATTATCTGGGAAAAGGAACCTCAATTTTAAAAATGCCCCTGTCTAGACTGCCTGTACACAAACCTATAGAAAATTTTCTTAGTAATGGTTAGAGTTTGCAGGCTGATCCCACATGGGAGTAGTCAGTACCCCCCTGAGAAGATGATATTGAATTCTATAAGAAACCAAGCTGAGCAAGCCATGAGGGGCCATCCGGTGAGCAGTACTCCTCCATGGTCTGCATCAGCCTCTTCCATAAAGTTCCTGCCTTTAGTTTCTGCTTGACTTCTTTCAGTGACAGAGTGTCACCTGAGAGTTACAAGATGAAATAAACCTTCCTCCCCTGACTGCCTTTGGTCATGGACCTTCCTCACAGCAGCAGAAACCTTAAGGCATTAGTTAATGTCAAGTCTCAAAGGACACTGCACCATTGTAGAGCAGAATCCTGACTCTGAAGCATCCCAGAGTAAGAATCCCAGAGCTAAGACCCAAGCTGGAGATGGAGCAAAAGAGGAGAGCAGAAAATAGTTAGGAATGGAAAGAGAAAAGGGTATAAAATTTTCTGTTTGAAATTCAATCTCTCAAGTCAAGAGAACTGAGAATTGTGGTCCACAGCTGTCCTAGAGCTCAAGATAATGAGTTTTAAATGACGAACCAGAAGTGATGACAAAACATGTCCTGGGAGATCAAGGCCACCAGTATCAAGGACAACAGCCTGAGTGAGTGAGCATTAACACAGTATGAGAAAGGAAAATAAAAGATCAAAAAGCAAAAAGGAGGGTTAAGAAAAGCAAGCACAGGAAGAGTGTGTGCAGGTGTGACCTCAGCTCTAAGACAAGGAGACTCGAAGTGGGAAAACAAGAAAGGAAGCTTTGGCACTGATGGCTAAATTGAAACAGATAAACTAGGATATGCAGGGTTAATGAAGGAAAGATTGTAAGGCAAGGGGGTCATAGAAAGAAAAGTTTTATGACCAACAGAAAAAAAAAAAAAGACAGTCAAGGATGTAAGCTGGCATGCACATCCCATTTTCCTCATGTATAGAAACACTAATATCAGAGACTTAGTCAAACTTTGAAAAAAAAGCCTTCATTCACTTATTCAGATGCATGCAGTTATATTCTTAGGCATTATGCTAACTAGTTATTGTCATCTTCACACAGAATGATCATGGAAGACAGAAATGCCTTAATTGAGAAAATAGCCCATCAGATTGGCCTGTTGATAAATCTATGTGGCATTTTCTAGATTAATAATTGATATATATTGTGGTTTAAACTAAAATGCCCCCCAGAGACTCATAGAGAATGGCATTCTTGGGTGGTATAGCCTTGTTGGAGGAAGTGTGTCACAGTGGAAGTGGACTTTGAGGTTTCAGATGTTCAAGCCAGACCCAGTAGCTTATTCTCTCTGCCTGCTGTCTCTGGAAAAGAATGTAGAACTCTCAGCTCCTTCTCAGGCAGCACCATGTCTGCCTGCATGCTGCCATGCTCCTGCCAGGATGAGAATAGACTAAACTTCTGAAGTGTAAGCCAGCCCCAATTAAGTACTTTCCCTTTAAGAGTTGCTTTGGTCACAGTGTCTCTTCAAACCAATAGAAACCCTAAGACAACATGGGAGAGCCCAGCCTAGACATGCAGCCTACCCTTAAGTGTAGTTTATTCCCACCATGAGATGCTCTTGGAGGAAGCTAAATTTTTATTAGCAAGTGGTTATCAATTGGAGATTGCTTCTGGGTTTGCCCACTGCTTTGTTCAGCTCTAGTAACACAGCAGATGTAACCTCATGCAGGACCTGTGCATGCTGCTTCAGCTTATGAGTTCATACACATGATAGTCCTCCTGTATTTAAAAGCCCTTGTTTCCTTGTTGCTCTGCAGTTTATAAAAGTGCAAAGTGATATTGTCCTCTCAAAATTAAACAGTTCAAGCCTTATTCAAACACCCTTGTGATTGTTTGTTTATGCTTGGCCCAGGAGAGCAGCACTGTTGGGAGGTGTGGCCTTGTTGGAGTAGGTGTGGCTTTGTGGGACTGGGCTGTAATACCCTTGTCCTAGGTGCCTGGGAGCCAGTATTCTGCTAGCAGCCTTCAGATGAAGATGTAGAACTCTCAGCTCCTTTTGAACCATGCCTGCCTGGACGCTGCCATGTTCCCACCTTGATGATTATGGACTGAGTCTCTGAACCTGTAAGCCAGCCCCAATTACATGTTGTCCTTATAAGATTTGCCTTGGTCCCAGAAAACCGAGAGAAACAGGGACTCCCAGGAGCTTGAACTCACGCAGCATCCCAGGTAAGGTAAAAGCAACACTCACCCCAAACAGGGAGCAACCGGGACCCACTGGGACCCAGGAACTCGCTCCTGGCCCAGGGCGGGCTCCATCTGGTCTGGGCCAGAGCACTTGCGAATCCCGGGAGGCAGCTCTGCACCCAATCTCGCAGAATCCAGAGGAAGCGGGGCTCGCAGGACCTCTGTGCCAAGCAGGGTCTTGGGCTAGGAGGTGGCAGTGCTTGCCCCCAAACAGGGAGTGGCTAGGACCCACTGGGACCCAGGAGTTCACTCCAGGCCCGGAGCGTGGGTTCCTTCCGGTCTGTGCTGGAGCAGATCCCGAGAGTCAGCTCTGCACCCAATCTCGCAGAATCCAGAGGAAGCGGGGCTCGCAGGACCTCTGTGCCAAGCAATTTCTTAGGCTAGGAGGTGGCAGTGCTCGCCCCCAATCAGGGAGCAACTGGGATCCACTGGGACCCACTGGGACTCACTGAGACCCAGAAATCCGCTCCTGACCCGGAGCCCTGGCCCCTTCCGGTTTCCACCTGAACACCCAGCACATCTTGGGCCTCAGCTCTAACTCAAGCAGCAAAACCCATCCCAAACAGTTCTGACACAACCTAGATAATAGGAAAGACAGGCCCCAGTCAGAGACAGCACTGATAGCACAAAGGTGATCCAGATGGCGAAAGGCAAGTGCAAGAACACAAGCACCAGCAACCCAAGGTACTTGCCAGTATCAGAACCTAGTTCTCCCACACTAGAAAGTCCTGAACTCCCCATATCACCAGGAAAACAAGAACCAGATCTAAAATCACTTCTAATGATGATGCTAGAGGACTACAAGAAGGAAGTAAATAACACTATCAAAAAACTTGAGGAGAACACAGGAAAACAGGATGAAGTCCTTAAAGAAACACAAAAATCCTTTAAAGAATTACAACAAAACACAAACAAACAGATGAAGGAATTGAACAAAACCATTCAGGACATAAAAATGGAAGTAGAAACAATAAAGAAAGCACAAAGGGAGACTATCCTGGAGATAGAAAACCTAAGAAAGAAATCAGGAGTCATAGACACAAGCATCACCAACAGAATACAAGAGATAGAAGAAAGAATCTCAGGTGCAGAAGATACCTTAGAAAATATTGACACAACTATCAAAGAAAATGCAAAATGCAAAAAGTTGTTATCTCAAAATATCCAGGAAATCCAGGACGCAATGAGAAGACCAAACCTAAAGATAATAGGTATAGATGAGAGTGAAGATTCCCAACTTAAAGGGCCAGTAAATATCTTCAACAAAATTATTGAGGAAAACTTCCCTAACCTAAGGAATGAGATGCCCATAATCACACAAGAAGCCTACAGAATGCCATAAAGACTAGATCAAAAAAGAAACACTTCCTGTCACATAATAATCAAGACACAAAATGTACAAAACAAAGAAAGAATTTTAAAAGCAGTTAGGGAAAAGGGCCAAATAACATATAAAGGCAAACCTATCAGAATTACACCTGACTTCTCACCAGATACTATAAAAGCCAGAAGATCCTGGACAAATATCATACAAACCCTAAGAGAACATAAATGCCAGCCCAAGCTACTTTACCCAGCAAAAGTCTCAATTACCATAGATGGAGAAACTAAGATATTCCATGACAAAACTGAATTTACACAGTATCTTCCCACAAATCCAGCTTTACAAAGGATAATAGCAGGAAAGCTCCAATACAAGGAGGGCAATCATACCCTAGAAAGAGGAAGAAAATAATCCTTTTCCATCAAACCCAAAAGAAGATAACCACACAAACGATGTCTCCACTATTAGCAAAAATGACAGGAAGCAACAACACCCTCTCCTTAATATCTCTTAACATCAATGGACTCAATTCCCCAATAAAAAGGCATAGGCTAACGGACTGGATATGCAAACAGGACCCAGCTTTTTGCTGCTTACAGGAAACCCACCTCAGTGACAAAGACAGACACTACCTTAGAGTAAAAGGTTGGAAAACAATTTTTCAAGCAAATGGTCCTAAGAAACAAGCGGGAGTAGCCATTCTAATATCGAATAAAATCAACTTTCAACTTAAAACTATCAAAAAGGATAAGGAAGGGCATTTCATACTTGTCAAAGGAAAAGTCAACCAACATGAACTCTCAATTCTGAATATCTATGCGCCAAATACAAGAGCGTCGACTTTCATAAAAGAAACCTTACTAAAGCTCAAAACACACATTGCACCTCACATAATAATAGTGGGAGACTTCAATACCCCACTCTCAGCAATGGATAAATCATGGAAACAGAAACTAAATAGAGATACAGTAAAACTAACAGAAGTTATGAACCAAATGGACTTAACAGATATCTATAGAACATTTCACCCTAAAGCAAAAGAATATACCTTTTTCTCAGCACCTCATGGTACCTTCTCCAAAATAGACCATATAATTGGGCACAAGACAGGCCTCAATAGATATAAGAAAATTGAAATAATTCCCTGCATCCTATCAGATCACCATGGTCTAAGGCTGGTCTTCAAAAATGACAAAGAGAATGGAAATCCCACATTCACATGGAAACTGAACAACACCCTACTCCTTGATAATCAGGTAAGGGAAGAAATAAAGAAAGAAATTAAAAACTTTTTAGAATCTAATGAAAATGATGACACATCATACCAAAATCTATGGGATACAATGAAAGCAGTGCTAAGAGGAAAATTCATAGCTCTAAGTGCCTACAAAAAGAAACTGGAGGGAGCATACACTAACAGCTTGACAGAGCACCTGAAAGACCTAGAACAAAAAGAAGCTAATACACCCAAGAGGAGTAGACGGCAGGAAATAATCAAACTCAGGGCTGCAATCAACCAAATAGAAACAAAAAGAACTATCCAAAGAATCAATAAAACTAGGAGCTGGTTCTTTGAGAAAATCAACAAGATAGATAAACCCTTAGCTAGACTAATCAGAGGGCAGAGAGACAGTATCCAAATTAATAAAATCAGAACTGAAAAGGGTGACATAACAACAGAAACTGAGGAAATTAAAAAAATCATCAGATCCTACTACAAAAGCCTATATTCAACAAAATTGGAAAATTTGGATGAAATGGACAATTTCCTAGACAAATACCAGTTACCAATGATAAATCAGGACCAGATAAACCATCTAAACAGTCCCATAACCCCAAAAGAAGTAGAAGCAGCCATTAAAAGTCTCCCTACAAAGAAAAGCCCGGGACCAGATGGTTTTAGTGCAGAATTCTGTCAGACCTTCAAGGAAGACCTAATTCCAATTCTTTTCAAACTATTCCACAAAATAGAAACAGAAGGTACATTACCCAACTCATTCTTTGAAGCCACAATTACACTCATACCTAAGCCACACAAAGACCCAACAAAGAAAGGGAACTTCAGGTCGATCTCTCTTATGAACATTGATTCAAAATTACTCAATAAAATTCTAGCAAACCGAATCCAAGAACACATCAAAACAATTATCCATCACGATCAAGTTGGCTTCATCCCAGGAATGCAGGGTTGGTTCAATATTCGGAAATCCATCAATGTAATCCATTATATAAACAAACTCAAAGAAAAAACCACATGATCATCTCACTAGATGCTGAGAAAGCATTTGACAAAATTCAACACCCCTTCATGATAAAAGTCTTGGAAAGGTCAGGAATTCAAGGTCCATACCTAAACATAGTAAAAGCAATATACAGCAAACCAGTAGCCAGCATTAAACTAAATGGAGAGAAACTTGAAGCAATCCCACTAAGATCAGGGACTAGGCAAGGCTGCCCACTCTCCCCCTACTTATTTAATATAGTATTGGAAGTCCTAGCCAGAGCAATTAGGCAACACAAGGAGGTCAAAGGGATACAAATTGGAAAGGAAGAAGTCAAAATCTCACTATTTGCAGATGATATGATAGTGTACTTAAGTCACCCCAATACTTCCACCAGAGAACTCCTAAACCTGATAAACAACTTTAGCAAAGTGGCTGGATATAAAATTAACTCAAGCAAATCAGTAGCCTTCCTCTACTCAAAAGATAAACTGGCTGAGAAAGAAATTATGGAAATGACACCCTTCAAAATAGTCACAGATAATATAAAATACCTTGGTGTGAACCTAACCAAGCAAGTAAAAGACCTGTATGACAAGAACTTCATTCCCCTGAAGAAAGAAATCGAAGCTGATCTCAGAAGATGGAAAGATCTCCCATGCTCATGGATTGGAAGGATTAATATAGTAAAAATGGCTATTTTGCCAAAAGCCATCTACAGATTTAATGCAATCCCCATCAAAATTCCCACTCAATTCTTCTCAGAGATAGAAAGAGAAATCTTAAAATTTATTTGGAATAACAAAAAACCCAGGATTGTGAAAACTACTCTCAGCAATAAAAGAACTTCTGGAGGAATCACCATCCCTGACTTCAAGCTGTACTACAAAGCAATAGTGATAAAAACTGCAAGGTATTGGAACAGAGACAGGCAGGAGGATCAATGGAATAGAATAGAAGACCCAGAAATGAACCCCCATACCTATGGTCACTTGATCTTTGACAAAGGGGCTAAAACCATCGAATGGAAAAAAGATAGCATTTTCAACAAATGGTGCTGGTCCAACTGGTGGTCAGCATGTAGAAAAAAGCAAATTGATCCATACTTATCTCCTTGTACAAAGCTCAATTCCAAGTGGATTAAGGACCTCCACCTAAAACCAGCCACACTGAAACTAATAGAAGAGAAACTGGGAAAAAGCCTGGAATACATAGGCACAGGGAAAAAGTTCCTGAACAGAACACCAATGGCCTGTGCTCTAAGACCAAAAATTGACAAATGGGACCTCATAAAGCTGCAAAGCTTCTGTAAAGCAAAGGACACAGTCAATAGGACAGAGCGGCAACCAACAGATTGGGAAAAGATCTTCACCAACCCTACATCTGATAAAGGGCTAATATCCAAGGTATACAAAGAACTGAAGAAATTAGACTCTAGACAATCAAAGAACCCTATTAAAAAATGGAGCACAGAGCTGAACAAAGAATTCTCAACTGAGGAAGTTCAAATGGTTGAGAAGCACCTAAAGAAGTGTTCAGGATCACTAGTCATCAGGGAAATGCAAATGAAAACAACACTGAGATTCCACCTCACACCAGTCAGAATGGCTAAGATCAAAAACGCAGGTGACAGTACATGTTGGCGAGGATGTGGAGAAAGAGGAACACTCCTCCACTGTTGGTGGGATTGTAAACTGGTACAACCACTATGGAAGGCAGTCTGGCGGTATCTCAGAAAATTGAACATAGTGTTACCTGGGGACCCAGCTATACCACTCCTGGGCATATACCCAAAAGAAGTTTCACCATACAACAGGGACACATGCTCCACCATGTTCATAGCAGCCTTATTTATAATAGCCAGAAGTTGGAAAGAACCCAGATGCCCTTCGACAGAAGAATGGATGCAGAAAATGTGGTACATTTATACAATGGAGTACTACTCAGCTATTAAGAACAATCAGTTCACAAAATTCCTAGGCAAATGGATGGAGTTGGAAAATATCATCTTGAGTGAGATGACCCAATCTCAAAAGAACATAGTTGGTATGCACTCACTGATAAGTGGATATTAGACCAAAAGCTCACAATGTCTAAGAATCTACGTATAGACCACATAAAACTCACATAGAAGAAGGAAGACCAAAGTATGAATGCGTTGGTCCTTTCTAGAAGGAGTATCAAAAGTTTCATCCAGAACTCCCAAAGTCTAAACCAGAGAGCACAAAGGGAGGGACTCACGCACCTGTATAGGGAACTGAGGGTGACCTTGTTAAACTTCAGTGAAAGTGGAGGGCCAAGGTCCCCGAAAGTTTGGATCCCCTACTGTGTGGGAATAAGAGAGCAGGGAGATGGGACTGGGAGGATGTTTGGAGCACACCATCACAAAAATTAGGAGGAGTGGGTATGGGATAAGGGATCTTGGGGGAGAATGAGAAAGGAGATAACACTGAAAGGTAAATACGTATAATATCCAATAAAAAAACCCACACAGATAAAGGATTTTTTTTAAAAAGGAAGTTTACTTATCTTAAAATAATTTCAAAAGTTTCTAGGAGTTGCAAATTGGCTAAGATCCTATTTTAAGCTCTCCACAAAAGAACTTAAATCTCTGTTCAATATTCTCAAGAGAGAGGTAAACCCTAACTTCCTCAACAGTTAATTGACAGAAGAGAGGTAATCTCACAAAAAGTAGAAAAGCTATTTCCAATCGATATATCATATAGTCTGATTAATTGTCAGTGGTGCTATAAAAGTCCTTTGACAAAAGATTATTAATATAGATTTATATATCCTTAAATAAGGTCTTCATGACTCTCTGAGTGTAGAAGGAGCAACTGTTGGTGCTTCTGCCCTGATTTTACAAGAACTCTGAAAAATTGGCTTTAAAAACAAAAGAGGGGGAATGGTACACCCTCAGAAGGAGCCCCCCTGAAATACTCTCCATCATGCCTTGTTCACTTTTCTCTCTCTAAAGCTGAAAGCTCCTGGCAAATCTCTTGATGACCATGTTGGTGACCTCGGGCACCACCAAGACCAACAAAACTTTGCCACAGATATGGGGAAGGACCCTCATACCCATAAAGGGAATGACCCAGACCCAGTTCCCTTATGGAGCAGAGGACTGATATGCCTGTCCAATACCACAGAAGGCACAGCTAACCGGCTACCACAAATATTAATGAAAAAAATAGATACTCTCACAAAGCCAGGCCCAACCATAAATATGATGAATAACAATTTACATCCAGGGAAGAGAAATCTCCCTGAGAATCCCCCTCTTTTTTCTTTCCAGGTAAAAATGAATCACCCGTGATGCCTGCTATTAGAAGTTCTAATCCAGATGGGCCAGAAGCCAGGATCCTCGCCCTTACCCTCACCCCCTACCTTTTCCCACCTGCACAAGGTTCCCTGAAGCTTGGAAACTGCAAGATCCTGCTTGGCAACTGCAGATAGACTCAAAGCAGTGTACCATATCATCTGAAGAATAGCAAGGAGACCATAACTCAAGCAGTGTACCATATCTTCTGAAGAATAGCAGGTTGCAGTCCTCCTCGCCCCCACGAATAACTAGGGCCTGCCGGTCGGGTCAAGTGGCACCCAGACGTGGGGCTCGAGGCACGGACCCCTCTGGACGGACCCTCATTGAGAGGATGTGCGCAGGACATCAAGATTGAGCGAGACAGAGATCGTCGCCGGCGACCTGTCATCCACGGAACCAGGTTGATGCTGCCATCAAGAAGACGGTTGAAGTTCATTACCATCAGCCAAAAATTGAAGAGGATCCAGAAGTGACTCCGCAGGAGACTGACACAGCTGCCAGCTCCCCTGCATCTCCCTACGGTCGACCGCTAGACTTCCACGCCCTCCAGAAGGGTTCCTGGTATGCCTGGCTTTGCCCCCGTTTCTCTCACTAGAGAGCTTGGCCTCTTGATCACCACAACAAAAATTGGCTTTTTCCTAAACCAAGGCTGCCCTTGATATGGCCGCTAACATTGGGGAGCCTTCCTTTATGACAATATTACACCCCAAACTGACAAATGGTTGGTAAATTGAACATTTACAAGGGACTAGGATGGCTGTGAGTTAGCCCAAGGACAGGATTATTGTAGGTCCACTTCCCAGGGGCCCACTCAATGCAGCCGAAAAGGAGTGCGTGGTGCTGGGAGTGGGTGCAGCCTACATGGCCTAAGACAGGGCTCTCACCCTCCTTTCACCCACATCAGAGTCCCTTGATGTTGCCCATCGTTGACAGCCTAAAACCTTCGACCATCGATGTGACTCGTCTCACATCAGTGTTTTGGGGCTGTGAACTTGTCTAAGACCCCCCCATAATTAGACATCCAAATTCAAAATTCACATAGTTGGGATTGATCATAAGATTCCTTCTCTAACTAAACAGAGAAGGGGGAGATGCCAGAAGCCAGGACCCTTGCCCTTACCCTCACCCCCTACCTTTCCCCACCTGCACAATGTCCTCTGAAGCTTGGCAACTGCAAGATCCTGCTTAGCAACTGCAGATAGACTCAAAGCAGTGTACCATATCATCTTAAGAATAGCAGGGAGACCATAACTCAAGCAGTGTACCATATCTTCTGAAGAACAGCAGGTAGATCATAATTCAAGGCAGTGTACCGTATAGACCATGACATGTTTCAAGGCACAGGCCAAGAAGATTTTGTACTTTTCCACCACCTGGCCCCTCTTACACCCTCCCCTTGTAAAACATGCTATAAAAAAGCATTTCATGTTCAAAAAAATAAATAAATAAATAAATTATTTTAAAAAAAAAAAGATTTGCCTTGGTCATGGTGTCTGTTCCCAGCAGTAAAACCCTGACTAAAACAGTCATAGTGTCTGTCACAGCAGTAAAATCCTAAGACTTCCCTGAATGAAAATGAAAAAATTGTAAAACTTTACATTCTAATAACATGTGCAAAATACATGATACATTTAAAACTACAAATGCTTCACTCATAGCTGGTTTTATGTACATTTTAAGTCATGAAAGAGAAATACATTGCTTTTCATCTTATTGACATTGATTGCTTTAAAAATCACTTTTTAATTTCCTTTAGTTTTTTAGGTATCAATTTTACCACAATAGACTTGAAAGTATAAATACATTATTGGATAATAAAGTGACTATGGCAAGTCATATATTGTAGAGAATATCTTTTGAATTAACAACCATGTAGGAACTTAAAGCTAGCTCTGTAATAAAGTCTGAAGGGAAAAAGTTCACATTGGAGATTATATAGTAGTAATACAGTTTGCGATTATTGGGAAAATAAAAATATGTTTGTTTTCTATGTAAAATAGAATGTTTCATGTGAGTATGTTAAGGTGAAACAGATATATTTTCTATGTTAGTACATGGCTTATGATATTATAATGTGAGAATGATTTTTATGGTGAAGGGAGTTTTGAAGCCTGTACTAAGATAGAAAAGTCTGTACTAGTAAAATGCCCCCAAAGTGTCATGCAAAGTTTAGGTCTTGTTTTAAGAACATAGCCACTACATTTCATGGCAGGATTTGTTCTTCCACCATGGAACCAAAGGATGACATAGCCACATTAAGTCAATAGTAACTCTTTCTTAGTCACAGGCAAGAAACATTGAGGAAAAAGAAAAAAAATATCTCAGGAACAATTAATTGCTTCATCCCAGTGGCTTGAGGGAGAAGGGCGGTATGTAGTTACAGAGATAGTAAAGTTCTGGGAAATATCCTTTTCTTTGTTTCCAGACATGATTGACATATTGTTGTAGTATATCCATTATGGTTTTTGTCACTTCTCACTGCTAACCAGCCTCATAGCTCCCCACACAAGGTACTATCCCTACAAAGAAGAAAAGAACTGAAGAGTTTCAAGCAGAACTACCAGCTTCCAGCTTTATTTCCTATTAGCTGGAAGGTTATGCAAAATTTTACTTCAACTGTGTTTACTATGTTAACTATAGCTAAAGACAGCTAAGCTATCACTTCTCAGGCACATATGGCTGAAATAAATCTATTTTGCTATTTTATATTTAATAAAACCATCAGCCCAGTAACATATATGCAGGGGATCTAGCACAGATCCATGTTATGTTTGTGTAGCTTTGTGTTCTTGTGGGACTCTGGGAGTAAGGGGTGTCTCTGACACTTTTGTCTGCTCTTGGAACCCTTATTTCTCCTACTGGTTTGTCTGATCCAGCCATGATATGAGGGTTTTCGCCTAGTCTTATCATAATTTGTTATGCCATGTTTGGTTGATGTCCCTGCTCTTTTCTGAAGGTAAAGGGAGAAGAAGGGAGGTAGGGGAGGATGTTGTGAGGAATGGCAGAAGAAACCGTGGTTGGGATGTAACATATGAGAGACAAATGAATAAATAATAAAATAAAAGCTTCCATCTTGGAAGGAAGTTCATTAAGACAAAAGATGTGAGAAAGTTGAAACAGGAAAGTCTAGAGAGAAATAAAACACTCCATCATACAGGGAGGCATCTTAAGCTTGGGATGTTAGCAACTCAAAGCTTCAAGTCCGCAAAACTGACCAAATATGTTAGGCCCTTCCCTCTCCAAGTATATATAAACTGTAAGGTCTGGTAAGAGAAATACTTAGACAAGGTGAGCTTCCCAGAAGATCCTGAGCTCTGTCAAACTACCTGGAAGAAACAGAGACCAGCAAAGCTGCCTAATAGAAGCAGAGATGAACCAAGCTGCCTGGAAGAGGCTCAGACCAGCTGAGCCACCTGAGTCTCCAGCCTGTTGGACTGCCTAGAAAGCTATGCAGTGTGCTTCAGAGTTGCAGAACTCTGTCTTGGAGTCTGCACTCACTCTCTGCTCATATAATTGGTCCCTTAGCCTCATTGTTATAACCAACCCCAATTGAACTCACTGGTTCACAAAGCTGGACTTTGTTGGTATCTTTGATCTGCCATTGGTTCTCTACCTGGGGTAAACAGACCTTTATTTTCATCTCTGTATAAACTGAGGACAAGAGCCCTCTAAGGTCTGGCTGAGGGCAAGGTTTTTATTATAGATATGAGGGAAGAGCAAGAGTAGAGAGAGAAAGTAGTATGCTGAACATGTTCAGGAGATTGGACCAGACTTGGGGTGAGGCATGTGTGGTGATAAAAGAGGAAGACAGAGAGAGTGTGGACAAAGGAGATCAAAATACAGGAGCAAAAAAAGGGAGGGACAGGAGAGCACATAGCTGAAATGTTTGGGTCATAAGAAAATGAGAAACTCAGAAGGGAAGCCCAGGCGATGGAGAATTTTAGGCTATAGGACAGGGTGAGAAAAGCTGAGAAGAGGCACAGGTTCTTGAAATACTGAGATAGCCTTGACACCAGCATTTTCTTTGGTATGCTAACAAACACCAAAATTAGACATTTCTCCCTTCTGAGAGTGATAAAGAAATGGCTTCTTTGATAGAGGAGAAAAGGCACCAGATTTTGAGGGAGTGGAGTTTCCTTTAGATCTGACAATCTTTCCAGGAATAATGTCACACAGCAGTTTAGGAAGTAGCCCATTCACTCTGTATTTCAGGACAAACTCAGTGAATTCTACCTGGGCATGGTACCAGTAAGGCTATAATCTGTCCATAACATTCAGAATTCTGTGCACACTCCAATCATGTCCCATCTGTTGGGAATGCACTCCACACTATAGGACTCTTATTCATGGAATCAGAAAGACGCATTGTCCACAATCAGTAATCTGTAAGTATGTGAAAATACAGAAG
This sequence comes from Grammomys surdaster, assembly GCF_004785775.1. NCBI lineage: Eukaryota > Metazoa > Chordata > Mammalia > Rodentia > Muridae > Grammomys > Grammomys surdaster. The sequence goes on along the minus strand of NW_021604576.1, from coordinate 9,117,233 downwards.
GATCAATACTGCTGGATACAGTCTCAGCAATAATGTTTAGGATTTGTAAAGATAGCCCAGCTCCTTCCATCCTTAAATGCCATCTAAAATGTGGGCATTTTATTATCTCAGAGGGTTTCTTACATGATCAAACTAAAGCAGTCTATGGTGGTAGCTAATATGTTCAGTTTGCAGCTGCAACAACATACTATCAACACAAAAATAGCATAAGAAACAGAAATTCACTGAGGTCATGGCTCTACAGGTGGGATATGCAAAATCAATTGCTTGCAGCTAATGAGAGCCTTCTTGCTTCATTGAAACACAACAGAAAAAAAAAAAACTTACAAAAAGTCCACAAGAAAAACAAAGATAAGCATTTTCTAAAATACCTGCTGCCACAATATCTAACCTATTTCTGTGATGCTGTCATTTAAATATACACTAATAAAGAGGTGTCATGACACTAATCATTTATTAAAATACTACTTCTAAATATATTACATTGTGGAGTAAATTTTCAAAATACAAACTTTTAAACCATGGCAGATGGCTTAATAGCTTTAGCTCTTTTATTACCTAATTCTTTCTCCAGTTTTTATTCTCCTTACTTCCCTAGGTTTATGTCTTAGTTAGTTAGTGTTACTATTGCTGCGCTGAAACACCATAACCAAAAACAACCTGGGAGGAAATCTCAGGTTACTCTCACCCAGGGTTCCATTTCAAAAGCAATAAAAGCAGGAACCTGGAGACAGGAACCTGGAAGCAGGGACTTGGAGGCAGGAACCTGGAGACAGGAGCCTGGAGGCAGGAACTGTTGCAGAGGCCATGGAGGGGTGCTGCTTACTGGCTTGCTCCTCATGGTTTTCTCAGTTTGCTTCCTTATAGAACCTAGAAGTACCAGTGTTCCGGTAAGGTAGAATGGTACAACCTACAATGGACTAGTCCCTTCTTTATCAGTCAATAATTAAGAAAATGTCATACAACTGAGTCTTGGAGGCATTTTTCTCAATTGTGGTTCCCTCCTTTCAGATATCTCCGGCTTGTGTCAAGATGACATAAAACTAGTCAGCACAATTGATCCTTATATTTCCCACACCTTTGTACAAGCAAATATATGGCTGGGAACCTGCATCAAAGAAATCAATTTAGCAGTTTCTACTTACAGTTTGGTGGTGTATTTCCTACTATTTAGATTCCACAACATTCTGAGAAAATGACTATAGAGATCAGAATAATATAGCATATTATTTAACTACAAATGTGGAAATGGACATCAATAAAATTCCCATTCATTTCTCCTGAGTCCAAAGCCCAGAGTCTGTCTGCCTGACCCTGTGGTCATGTGTCTGGTGTGAGCCAGACTCACAGCCTTTGTATTGCTCTGGAAGCAGTCTCTGAACCCCTATCACCACAAACAAGGAAAATCTTTTCTTTTGCCTTGTCAGGTCCCTTATAGAACACAGTTTTCTTGAATAAGTACATTTCGTCTATACCTACTACCTAATAAGCCAGCCCTAATTTCCTTCAAGCCTTTGGCCTATATAGGCCACCACTTATTTTCATGGCTGATTAATGGTTCTGATTAGTCCTAGAAGCAGGAAATCCAATATCCCTTAGGGGAACCCTAAAGATGCAGATAACCATGAATTCAAGGAAGCCTATTCAGGAAAGAAATCAATGGAGAAAGGAGGCAATGTTAACACAGACAACATCCTACCAGTTCCTAAAGCAAGGGCTTAGGCAGCCAGAGTGGAAGGAAGGAGGGTAACAGAGACTGTATTCAGAGCACCACTCTGCAGTTTACCACTCTAAAAGCCAGCTTTAACAACCCCCTTCCCAATGTGCAAATTTAAAGCTTCCTTTCTGTGAATTTTGACTGGTTTATAGCCCAGAAAGCAAGCTTCACCTCTCTCAAAGATCACCTCTCGGGCTGGACTTGTGTCCAGGAGCTGACAGGGAAGGATTTCACAGAAGCTGTACAATGTTATTATGTAAGCAATTTGAAGACCATGAACTTTTTTAAAAAGGAACACTAGTTTTAATAACATATAGCTCATCTCATTACAGTAAAAGTATCAGCTTTTAGAGGATCGTGGAGAGCATTTCTCAACCTTCCTAATGCTACGACCCTTTAATACAGTTCCTCCTGGTATGGTAACATAAAATTATTTTTATGCTACTTCATAACTATAATTTTGCTACTGATATAAATGTTATAAATATTACTGTTGTAATGTAAATATCTGTGTTTTCTGACGGTCTTAGGTGAGCCCTGTGAATTTGTGGATTTGTAATCCACAAATTGAGAACCACTGATCATTAAAAAAATTTTAATAGGTTTTTGATAGAATTAAGTTTTAAAATCTAATCAATATAATTCTTCCTTAGTCACTGTGTCCTATGGGTTAATTCTTTAAAGATAGAGAGATGATTATCATATTCCTTCCTAGAAATGTGTGTCTTTTAGAAATGTCAGATATGCCATATCCATGAAGTTTCACCAACACAGTTGCCTAAGCAAGATACCAATAGACATACTAATGTGGAAGGGAAGAATATACAAGGCTACCATTGTAGAGAGAGAAGTTTAGGCAACTAAGGAATGTTGAGAGCGAGAGAATGGCCCAAGAAAGAGCCACCCAACTGGTTATCCAGTACTCGATTGCCAGGCCTTAAAGCAATTACATACAAATATATATATATATA
>NW_021604576.1:9093714-9114445 GCF_004785775.1 Grammomys surdaster | reverse complement strand
ATGTGTGTGTGTGTGTGTGTGTGTGTGTATCCATATATATTACATTATATACCATATATCTATCTGTTTACATATAATATCTGTTTTGAAAGCTAACTAAATGAGAACTCTGGTTTCCAGATTTGTCTGATGCCCTTGACGCCATGTCCATTAGCATATCTGTCTGTTAGTCAAGAGTATGACCACAGTTACCACAGAAAAGAGCTTGACTTTCTCTTCTTTCCTCATCAATGACAGATATTGTACGTATGGTTTCTGCTTTGCAGAGCTTTTTCTTGGCTTTTTTCAGGAAAAATGTCTATATTCTCAGTTCATGTTTCTTCAAAATAGAATACTCAGGACTCTCTCTCTCCTCTCATTTCTCTCCCCTCCCTTCTCCTTCCCTCTTTTTTCTCCTACTCTTTCCCTTCTTCCCTCTTCATCTCTTCTCACCTCTCCTCTCCTCATCTCTCCTCTCCTTTTCTTCTCCTATTTTCACTCCTGTTTTTTTTTAATATGTTTGTTTTGTTTTGTTTTTGAGACTTAGTAAAAACTATACCTTTTTCTTACTTGGTAACTGTTGAGAACTCAAGACCATTATGTGTTTAAGTTTTGGGAGGGAAGGTTTCCATGATTCTTCTCCACTCTCTCATCAAAATCCCAAGAATCTAGCTAGCTACATTCAGTTGTTCTTTGGAAGTACATTCAAAGAAAGGTTGGTTTGTATTGCAAAGTAGACTCAAAATATAATTTCAAGCAACAGCTTAGAGAGAAGATAATCAAATTTAGAGCTAAGAGTCATTTACAAAACTTTCCAAAGCCATATCACAGATTTTGACGTTTTCTGTCATTTAAAAATACGTTTCTTTCTAACATAGGCACTTAAGCGTTATTTTGACCCCTTTTTCTCTACCATTTAAGGATGCAAATACTTTTTGTAAGGTGAAATGCAACTTGATGCAAATTGTTTATCACTATCACACAAAATTTAAGTTAATTCCAAAGAGGCATGTACTTTCAGATGGCCATTCGTTGTATCTAAATGCAGGTGAAAATAGTTTTTAGAGAAGGAAGTCACTTCCCAGAATTTACCTGCCTGTACCTATCACAGCACGGTGAACTTATATTCACTCTTCTGATATAGCAGGAGAAGGGTGGGTCTGACCACCTTTCAAGGTCAATGGAAGCCTTTTGATTACATGAATTTTGTGCTGAAAATTACATGTTAAAATATCTACTCAAAAGCCATGTTATTTTCTTTGTACAACTGTCATTTTTAATGCTACCTTGGGTTTTTTTATTTAAGATGTATACCCATCTTTAACTCTTTCTCAAAATCATTTTGAAACTGTTACAAGACACTCTTGACTTTCAATAGCAATAGAGGCAGATTCCATACAAAGTTAAACAAAACAGACAGTGAATGTTACATTTTATATATGTGATTAAAGCTCTCACCTTTATTCCTCTATAACATAGAGATTTTAAGATACTTCATTGTGTTGTTTATTTTTAATATAACATTTTTATTCACTCTTTGAGGATTTCATACATGCATACAGTGTATTCTGAACATATGCCTCCCAGACTCCTGTCCCTCACCCAACTTCTTTCAGCTCAATTCTCTTTACTTACCCACTCTCCCAACTTTATGTCCTCTTCTTTAAATATTTTGAATAATCATCAAATTTACTTTGTCCTTATCAAATACTTACAGGTATCCCAAATACTCTTTTGGGTATGGGCCTATCAACAAGAATGTGAGTGACATGGGCCCACCTGCTTAAAGAAAACTGACTCTTCTTCTCCCAGAAGCCATTAACTATAAATAACTCCTCAGTCACTAGTAGCTAATTGTGAACCTTCTATACTAACACTAAGCTATTGATTGCCTTGTTCTTGGACATGTGTCATGCATACAACCACAGGGGCTCTCAGGCCATGACCGAAACTGTCCTGTCAAGTCCAGAAGATATGGCTACACTCTGGTCCTCTCTGGCCTCTGGTTCTTAAAATCATTCCACCTATTTCAGGTGATCTAGTTTTTAAATTACTTGCTATGTTTATATGTTACAGTTTTTCAGCCCTTAACATCTCAATAAAATCCCTAAAATAAAAATCAACATTGTTAAATTTATTAAATTATCCTTATCATGTAAATTTAATACAATTAAACTTGTGTAATGTTTTGTTCCCCAAATCTAGATGAATGACGGAAAGCTCAACTATATTCAAAAGTACTTCCCCTCTGTGAAAACACAGAGATTTCTCTTTATATAAATTTGTTTTCTCTGATATGATACATTTTAGGTTAATTTTGATAAAAAACTGAATAAGCAGGTGTTATCATCTAAATCACTTGATCGCCTACTTTTTCTCTTCCTCCTTAATTCCCTCTCTGTTTCATCTGTTTCTTTAAGTCTGTTCTCAGCATCTTTTCTCCCTTGCTTGTTCTCTTGTGGGTGAACAGGTCTGCTTCCAAACTTGGACCTCAGCCTTCTCATCCACCACCACTGACTTCTGTGTTTGGAGAAATCCAGGATCCTCTCCATCCAAATTTAATTTACTGTTTTTATTTTCTGCCCTTAACTGTTGATATTTCCCTAAGCCTCTTAATAATACATTGCTTTTATGACTTTTATCCTGTGGTGACCATAATCTTTAAATCACTCCTTGACCAGTTCACCTAGACATTGTTATGACTTTCCTAACCGTGACTTCTGTGGTTTTTCTTCCATTGGATTTTAAACAGCTCTGAACCATTACTGTACTTTAGTGAAGCCAGCTGTTTCAAAGTTCACATGAAGTGAGAAAGCAATCCTATGTCAGAGAAATACGCATGCAGCTAGCTGCCTTATCTAGTCTGCTTCATAAAACTCAGTCAACTCATATGCCCTCAGTTCTGCTGACCTGTGGAGTTTTTGCTATTTTTTATAATGTACTTCAGTACTCATGTGATTTTTTTTAAAGACAAACAGTCAATTTTGTTTTGCAATGCATCAGGTTGAAAGATAGTTCTTTTCTGTGTCAGATACAAAGTCACATATTTGTCATTTTTCATCATGTATCTTCTATAGGTTAATAATGTTGAAGATGCTTAGAACCTATATAAAAATATATAAAGTTGTAAAATAGCTTACTCTAGTTTTTCACCAGTTTAAAAAAAAAAGAATGACTGTGTCCTCTACCTATTATCTGAAAGTAACTTTAATTTTTTCTCATTCTTAAAAACTTCTAAAATTTTATTATAATTGAAGTATAACTGTATCATTTTGCCCCCTCTCTTTCTTCTCTCCAGCCTCTCAAGCTACCTACCCTCAAACCACTCCTATGCTTCCACTTTCAACTTGGATAGTCTCTTTGACTTTGATTAGTATTGTTACATACATGTATACTGATGGATATGTACATGGACACACATGCATATATGTGAACATATATATATATATACATATATATATATATATACATAATATATATAACATACAATATATGCTTATATTCATATCTATGTACACACACATACACAATCTGCTAAAACCTTTTCTGTTGCTACTGTATATATAGTTTCAGGGGTGACTACACTGCTTTGAGCAACCAATAAGGGGGTTCATCCCTGTCAGTGGCTACATCTTCTCCTAGTCATCATTAGCTGCATGTAGTTATTTGTCTAGAAGTAGGAACCCATGAAGTTTTCCTCTTCCATATGAACAAGTACACTGATATCAGCATCGTTCCAGTCTTGCTCATGCAGCAGTTTCTAGAAGATTGTTCCAAAGCAGACTTCCTGTTATTCTGGTTCCGACAGCTTTCTGCCCCCACTTACTTAAGATTCCTGATCCATAGATACAATAAATAAATAAGTAAATAAATACATACATACATAAGAAAATACAAAAGTTTAATGGGTTGATTTGAGAGGAAAAATGTGATCAAAATATGTTGTATAAATTTCTCAAAAATTAATAAAAATACGTGTTAGTTAAAACAAAAAATAAATAATATCAAGAATAATGAAATTTTCCAAACACTAAAGACTATGTTATTGGCATGTCCATCGCTTCTATTAACTTTCTGACATAAGAAACTTTGAGATGAGATCCATAGACTGTGCAACCTCAGTTGCCATTTTATTTCTCTATGGAAACATTTGAAGGCATTCTGTGTAATAGAATCAGTGTTGAGGTCTGCTCCCCTAGCATAACTGTAGCCATTTTGTTCTATGCCTGTAGCCAAACATCTAATGATATTACAAAGAAACTTTGGCATGTGCTATTACTAGAAAACTTTCTCATGACAGAGCTTATTGCATATTCTGGCATGTTTTATGCTTTGCTGTTCTTGGAAACCAGTCACAATACAGGTCAGTTAGAAGTTATTTGTACAGTTAGCCACAATAAGCTTGGACTCCAACCAACTGCCCAGCCATACTTCCTGCACTTCTGTGTGAGCTCTTATTGTTTTTGCCTTTGTAAGATACCCCTGAGATGGACCCCAACATAAAAGAGACACTTGCACGAATATAAAAAGTCATTTGTGATGAAACTTCCACTTTAAATAGAGTCAAATAAGTTCCCAAGGCCTTCCTGGGAATTGACATCCTACCTGGCAGAAAGAAACATGAATGTGGGTAATTGATATGCTTACTACATTAGTAGTGTGCTTCAGATTAGATTAATCAGACCAGAGTGTCAGAGACATGGATGCATTACCTGGCCATTTCTGGACTTAGCCATACTAAGCAGAGGCTAGGGTTCTATGCAGAAAACTGACTTTGCCTGCCACACTGTTCAACTATGTGCAATTTTCTCATACATATTTTAATATAATTTTGGAAACATATATATATAAATTATAGTCATCTTTGCATTAGAAGATGAGTTTAAATAATTAGTGGTTTCTCAGCATTCAAAATATTCCTCTTCTGGGAACACTCCTCCATTGCAGGTGGGAGGACAAACTGATACAACTACTTTATAAATCAATCTGGCAGTTTCTCAGAAAATTGGAAATAGTTCTACCTAAAGACTCAACTATAGCATTCCTGGGCATATACCCCCAAAAAAAAAATGCTCTACCATACCACAAAGACACGTGTTCCACTATGTTCATAGCAGCTTTACTAGTAATAGCCAGAAACTAGAAGCAACCCAGATGTACCCAAATCATGTATATAGAAAATATGGTTCAAATGCACAATGGAATAGCATTGAGCTATTAAAAACAAGAAAATCATGAAATTTACATGTAGATTGATGGAACTAGAAAATATCATCCTGAGTGAGTTAACCTAGACCCAAAATGACATGCATAGTATGTACTCACTTGTTGGGAGTGACCTTGTTTAAACTTTAACTCCTTAGTCAGCCCTATGTGTCTACTAACACAAAGTCTTGGCCTCTGGGAAAAAAAACACATTAACCCAGTTAAGAACAAATAGCTATAGATCTTATGAGTAGGTAACCCTGGTGGAAAAGTATTAGCTTAGATCAGAACAAATGACCATAGATCTTATGGACAGATACTTAACAATTTGTTCTGTTCTGTTCTTTCTATTGAACTTTTCACCCAGCCAACATCCTGTTCTTGGGAACACCTGCACTCCCCCTGAGAACACCTGTGCTCTCTAGAAACAAAGAGACCCTACGTCACCCCCTTACCCCATATCCTGCTTCTATGTGTATATAATCTGGTGTGGAAACAATAAAATTTGACAGCTTGATCAGACTTCTTTACTTGCTGTCCATTCTTCGTGTACCCTTGTCCCCCATTCTCTCTTCCAGGTGGTCCCTCAGTCCCAGTTCACCACCCCACGAGTCAGGACACTCACTAATAAGTATATATTAGCCATAAAGTACAGGAAATCATCCATGAAACACTCCACAGACCCTAAGAAGCTAAACCAGAAGGAAAGCCCAAGTGAGGATGCTTGAATCTCACATAGGAGGGAGAACAAAATAGTCATAGGAGGCAAATGGAGAGAGGAAACTGAGTGGGACAGGGGATGGGGAGGGGATTTAGGGAGTAAGGATCAGATGTGAGAGAGACAGATGAGAGGGTGAGGAGAATGAGTGGAAACTGCACCTGGCAGGAGTGGGGGTCGGAGGCATCTCTAAAACATGACAGAGTCCTAGAATTGGGAAGACTATCAGAAGTCAACGCGGCTTAGTTGAGATGAACAGCAGTGGAGATGTCGAACTTGAAGAGGCCACCTCCAGTAACCTAGTAGGATCCCCAGTGGAGGGATAAGGACACCAAACTACCAACAAAACTTTTGACCCAAAATCTGTCCTGTCTACAAGAAATGTAGGGACAAAGATGGAGCAGAGACTGGGGAATGGCCAACTTGAGACCCATCCCATGGGCAAGCACCAATCCCAGATACTATTAATGACATGCTGTTATCCTTGCAAACAGGAGTCTAGTAGAACTGTCCTCTGAGAGGCTCCACTCAGCAGTTAACTGAAACAGATGCAGAGACACACAGACAAACATTAGACAGAGCTCAGGGAGTCTTGTAAAAGAGTTGAGAGGAAGGATTGAGGGACCAGAGTGGGATAGGAACTCCACAGGAAGAACAACAGAGTCAACTTTCCCCCAAGGAATCTTGGGGGCTGTCAGAGACTGAACCACCAACCAAAGAGCATAAACAGGCTTGACAGAGGCTCCCAGAACATATGTAGCAGATGTGCATGTCTTTATGTCTCAGTTTTCATGTAAGTCTCCCAACAACTCGAACAGGGGCTGTCTCTAAAACTGTTGCCTGTCTCTGTGAAATCTGTTCCTCTAACCAGGCTGTCTTGACTGGCCTGTCAGAGAGCTAAAACTATCCAGTGGAAAAGGGACAGCATTTTCAAAAAATGGTTCTGGTTCAACTGGAGGTCAGCATGCAAAAGAATGCAAACCAATCCATTCTTATCTCCTTGTACACAGCTCAAGTCCAAGTTGATAAAGGACCACCACATAAAACCAGATACTAATAGAAACTAATAGAAGAGAAGGTAGGGAAGAGCCTCAAATAATTGGGCACAGTGGAAAAGTTCCTAAACAGAACAACAATGGCTTATACTCTAAGAGCAAGAAATGACAAATGGGAACTCATAAAATTGCAAAGTTTCTGTAAAGCAAAACACTGTCCATAGGACAAAACAGCAACCAGCAGATTGGGAAAAGATCTTTACCAATCCCACACCCAACAGAGGGCTAATATCCAATATATACAAAGAACTCAAGAAGTTAGACTCCAGAGAACCAAGTAACCCTATTACAAATGGGGTACAGAGCCAAACAAAGAATTCTCACCTGAGGAAACGCAAATGGCCGAGAAGCACCTAAAGAAATGTTCAACATCCTTAGTCATCAGGGAAATGCAAATCAAAACAACCCTGAGATTCCACATCACACCAGTCAGAATGGCTAATATCAAAAACTCAGGTGATAGCAGATGCTGGCGAAGATGTGCAGAAAGAGGAACACTCCTCCATTGCTGGTGGGATTGCAACCTGATACAACCTGGAAATCAGTCTGGCAGTTCCTCAGAAAATTGTCAAATATTTATTGTAGATATATGTTTTATAAGGGTGTTTTCAATCTATTTTGTGTTTTCAAAACTTATCATCACATGCTGTGGGCATAGGCCTGGAAGAACACATAACAGCATTACAGCTGTGCATTAGCTAAAGATAAAAATATTGATTCTATGGGAAACTCAAGGCAAGTAAAGTTGATTGTTATACATTTTTCTCTTAAATGCAGCTTTAAAACAGGCTGAACAGATGTCAGGCTTAAGGCTTAAGTGACTTGAAGCTGCATTGTTAACTCTTACTGTGAGGTCTAGGGAAAACTTCTGTTTCTTAAAATGCAAGACATATTTTGATAATATTGTATGACCACAATGGTGTGTGTGTGTATGTGTGTGTGTGTGTGTGTGTGTATCTTACATTCTTATAATTTAAACAGTTCTGTGTAACCTCTAAAGTGGTAAATAGTAATGAACATACCTCACACAATTTCTCTATATTCCTACAGTATTATTTTTTCCTCTTTCTGCTTCTGTCTCAGTCAGCTGTTTGTTGGGCCTCTCAGAGGACAGCCATGCTAGGCTTTTAAGCACATCATAGCATCAGTAAAAGTATCAGGCCTTGGAACCTCCCCTTGAGATGGATCCCAATTTGGACCACCTTTCCCTCAGTCTCTTCTCTATTTTTGTCCCTGCAGTTTTTTTAGGCAGGAACAATTCTGGGTCAGAGTTTTTGACTGTGGGATGGCAAACCCATCCCTCCACTTGATGTCCTGTATTTTCACTGGAGGTGGACTCTATGAGTTCTTTATTTATTCTTCAGTTGAGGGCCGTCAGGGTTGTTTTCAGCTGCTGGCTATTACAAATAAAGGTGCTATAAACATAGCTGAACAAGTGTCTGGCCTCAGTGGGAAAGGATGTGCCTAGTCCTTCAGTTACTTGAGGTGCCAGGGTGGGTTGGCATTCAGGGGCATCTCCCCCTTCTCAATGGAGAAAGGGAAGGGTTCTGGGAGGAGCTGTATGAGGGGGGACTGAGGGGGGACTGCAATATTTTGGTCATCCTGATAAGTCCTTAGAAACAATGATCACGAGAGTGATCACAGGACTTTGTTTATTGTCTTGATTGTTCTTTGACTATTTATGTTTATTGTCTTGCTTGCTCCTTGACTATTTGCATCTTTTATATTGCTAGTTCCTCAACCTAGAACTGACCTTAATACCTGCATGTAATTAAAATGGTATAAAAGAAAAAGAAGTAGGAGGGATGCGATGGAAGCTTATTGGAGGAGAATGGGAAAAGGGGATAACATCTCAAATGTAAATAAATAAAATATCCAATGAAAATGAAAAAAATAAATAAATAGGAAAACCAAAAACTTAATAATTCAAAAATCAAATAAATAATCATCTTAAATGTCATCTAAATATTAAAAGATAAGTTCACATGGTTAAATGCCATCTTAATTGCTATGGGGAAAAAGATTATATTTCAGAAATTTAAATAACCAGACTCTATTTTTCCTAAGGTTTTCTTCCCTATCACCCATTTTTCTTTCTGTATTTCCCCCCACAGCTCATCCTTCCTTCCCTCATTAAGAGTTGTTTTTGAGACTCTCTATCTCCTTTTATCTTTTTCCCCAAGAGTCTCATCTTAGGTGATTGCTGCTTTCACTTTGCCTGGCATTTATTACCACTGCTGCCTTCATCACCGTCCATGGCACCAATCATGCCCATGACAATGGCACGTGGACCTAAATTTTTCACTAGTATTTCCAGGGATAAAGCCCTGCTAGTGCTAATGGTAAATTTATTTTTTTCAGTCTGTTTCTTCCTATTCAGATGCACATTGAAGAATAAAACCATCCCCAGGTCATGACTCTGTTTTTGCCGTAAGAAATCTGTAACAGGTCACTTCTTGCCTTGCCTCTGCACACAGGAGCAACTCTAATGCCCCTGCTCCAGGTAGATTTTCTCAGGAACTGGATAATGTGCATCTCTCTTCTCTATGTTCCAGGAGAACATTGTACAAAGCTTTGTTCCAGTCCCTGTTGAGTTGCTGCACAGTTTGTTCTCATATGTATGGCACCAAATGGACTGTTGGAGTGGGTGGCCCTATTCATCTTTTTTTCCCCATCATGCCTATCACATGAAAAATGTTCAATAAACATTTGTTAAAAGAATGGATTAATTATGATATTCTCTTTTCTTCCTACCATGTTGTCTCAGTACCATAATGGAGTCTTTTTCTGTAAAACAATAGTATTCCGAAGGGAGATTTAATAATTCTATGACTTGAAAATAAGCCCAGTTTGCTTAGAAAGCATATTTTGCTTCTACACTGGGAATTTTTATCTTGCTGATGTCAGCAAAACTGAACACTGTTTTCTGAGTGAAATTAGTCATGATTAGTTTATATTTGCTTTTTATTTGGGAACTATGAAATATCTAGACAAAATAAATTAAAGAGAATCATTTCTTTCCTCTTCTATTCTGTGGCTGTACTATTGTCAGTATTTTAAACCATGTTGATCACTGAAGAAGTTGTTTGCTTTTGGTTCCAAGTCACCTTACCCCAGCTATCATTGATACATTTGATAAAGCATTTTTGTATTGAACAAGTTTTACAATATTAAAATTAATATTCTTTTAGAAGGCAAGATGCAGTAACAACTGCACAGACTCTTTACAGATTTCAATTTGTAGCTATAAAATGAGAACCAAGCCACCAAGATAGAGAGTGTTATTGGAAATATTAAACTAAATAGTGTTTATCAGATGTTCAGAAATAGGCCTCATACTTAAAAGCATATCATCAATAAAAGATGATTATTCTTTACTAGTCTATGTGTTTATTTACATTTATAATAATTTTGTGTTTATTAAATTGTCACTGTTAATATATTTTATTTCTCTATCCAGCTTTCAACAGAAAGCTAGCATCACCCTAGATAATTACTGCAATCAATAACATAGGTAATCATAAATAATTATTTTAGCCCAAGCTTTTGTGCATATCAGCACTCAAACCTCTTAGGCATTTTTTTAAATAATCCCCCCCCCCTTCTGGTTATGACCAACCCCTTGGGAAGAGGACAAAGGATGTATGTAGAAAAGGACAAGACTGTCATTGGGACATAAAATTGATAACATATCCCAGAATGCAGTGTGCCCTCATGAAAATGATTTAGAGACTGTAAAATCTGCCGAAGTTAATCAAGGTGTATTAATGGTTTCTTGAAATTCCTTACATTTGAGGAATGGAAGGCAAAGAAGGCATAGAGGAAAAAGGAAGCCATTTGATAGCTATTGTTCAAGGGTTGAAATGTTGAAGATTCTTATGTTTGTTCTCAATTTATTATCTCCAAAGCACTGGGAGCTGACTCTGGATTTGACAATGATACCTTCCCCTTTACAAAAAGAAGTCATAGAAAGAAATTCAAACTGAAACTAAAACCTACAGGCTTAAAATATAAGTGACTGTTGTTCATCAATACTGGAGTGCTTATTCACTGGAAAATATAAAATTATGGTCATCAACGTACAGCTTTTAAATATTTCTCCTAAAGGTAAGAGACTTTTTAAACTAAAACCCATGTGAAGACTACTTGCTCCCGTTCATATATGATTTTGGTGGCTTGTCTATTTATGTAACATTAAAGCACCTCTCTTGGCTGCTGATGTAACTCAGTGGTCAAGCATACAACCAGCAATGCACAGTGACTTAGATCTGAATTCCTTGAATCAGACCTGAAGAAGCAAAAATACAAAGCACATAGCACGTGCTGCTTACATCTCTGTAAGTACAATGTGTTTGAGATCCTTTCAGGATACTTAGAGTAACTTTCAGTTGCTTGAAGCCTGTATATTGGAGACTCTGATTCTCAAAATATGGAGCCAGCTTTCCTAGGGAAAAGAAGCCAAGTGTCTCTTTCTGGCGAGATCTGCTCAGCAAACTGTTTAGAATAGTGTTAAAAACTGCATTATCCTACCCCATTTCTTTTGCTATCTAACATAAAACATCCCTCCCTGAAATGGACTCCTTATAGTCTTCTCCTCTTATAAATATCAAAATGTCAACCTTTGTGCAGTACATTTGGTATTAATGTTGACACATTCAAATTTAGTCTAAGTACAGTTTATACTTTACTGCAATTTCTTCATTATACTATACTTGGAAGGTTGTAATGAAGCGCTCAAAATTGTATCAAACAAAAATATGCCCTTATGAAATAATATTTAATGTAACAATTTATCAAATAATGGATAATGGGTATGTCTGAATTTCCAAGTATTGTTTTTGTTTCTCATTTGTTTGTTTAGCTTAAGAAGTATCATACTGTTTGGAACCAATTGTTTTTGCACCTTGAATCCTTTAATTTCTATTAAACTTTTAGAACTTTAGGTATATGTTTCTCATGGTAAAATTGAATCTATGGTGGGCTTTTAAGACTTTTTCTGCCTGATGCAATGACAGAAGCAAGCCTGTATTCCTAGCTACTTCAGCAGTTGAAGCAGAAGGATCACTTGAATCTAAGACTTCTGATTAGTGATGCCTTATGTTGACTGGGTGTCTTCATCAAGTTAGTCATCAATATGCTTCTCTACTGGGAGCCAGAGTCTATCAGGTTGCCTAAAGAGGGGAGAATTAGCCAGGTTGGAAAAAGTGTTTCTAGTCTTCCTTCTCCTTTTTACCCTGAAATATTTCAAAGAGTAGAACTCACATTACTAGAAACTTCCTAGGGGAGGTTGCCATGCTGCTGGACTAAACTTTGAAAACTTTTGGGATAGTTCTAAACAAACAGGCTGTGGCACCACCAGGTCTGCCTCATGTGAGCTGGGTAACTAAGTGCACTTTTGAAGAGAATTATGATTTTCACTATGATATGGAGATAAGGTGCTATTCTGCCTATCTCTTTCAGATAAAATCAAAGACCGAATTCTGGGTAACTATAGCACAGTATTATCCTTAGAGTAGAGATTGATGGAGATAGCACCACTGGCTTTCAGGCTATTATTTACCAAAGGATACTTTGAATTAATTGAGAAGACCTGTATTATAGCACAGAAATTCAAACTTCTCGGTTTTCTGAGAGTTATCTTAATTTGCATGCTGCATAAATATATTTGTAGAGAACCTCATGACTCCAATACATAATCAGGTCAGAGGAGCTGATTACAGAGACAGTAAATTAATCTTCTTTTAGTACTAATTAGCATTGAAATTTGGTTCTGATTCTGCATTTACTTAAGGCACCTCCATATTTTCCTTCTCATCCTTTAATTTGTCCAGAAAACATTGAGTGAGAGCCCACTGTGTGCTGGGAGCTGAGCTGGGAAGTCACTGTATTTGAAACCTTTAAAACACTTGCTTATAATTTAAAGTGAAAGCTGTTTCATAGAGGAATGTGCCAATAAGCCACATGGGAACACAGGAGAGAGAAGGCCTGATTCTGCCTGAAGGGGTCAGAAAAGTCTTCCAGTTGCTTTACTGTTGCTTTCTTTAAAAAGTGAATATAGACATAGTGTTGAATCAGTTCCAGAGTCCCATTCAATATATCACCGTCCTAATGCAGAAGACAGAATAACGAGAACAAGGAGGAAACAGCAATAACTATTTAAGGAAGATAAGCACCTTCCAGCCAATTGGGATATTTCATTTTAAATACACTTTACCCTGTGTAATAACTATGCTCATTCATTCATTCATTCATCCATTCATTCATTCATTTACTCCCTCTTCTCCTCAGGCATCAAATCTCTGTATTAGTCTCTTGATAGAAATATTTTAGGGACCTTCTAAAACTCTTAAAATCTGAACTCATTGCTATGGCTGAGAACACCGTGGACAGTGTGGCAGCGATGTGGTCACAACCTCCCCACCTCTTGCACCTTTCCTTTGAACTCTACTGAGATGCACAGTTAATCAAACCATCGTTTTAAAGGGCCTTTGCTTGTTGTTTCTTCAACTTTGCTCTTCTTATTTTTCAGGTCTCCTCTGACAGATGGTTTTCTCTGCTAATTGAACCTAAGGTTTTCCCTACTTTCCCTCTATGTTCCTTCATTAGACCATTCTGGTCTGCTTCTTGGCAGCACCTCACAAGCTTATATCTTTGTTATCTACTTCCCTTTTCTGTTTAGTCTTCACTATCAAGGACACATCTTTGCATAAAAGAGGTTCTAACACTGATTTAAAGAATGGACAAGTACTTTTAGAATAGCTGTCATGATTAGAAAAGTGGTTGTCAGTAGCGCATTTGAGAACTGTTTCTGGCTGGATTGTACAATTCAGGGTGAACTGAGTGGCAAACAAGTGTCCAGCATTCCAGGTAGTGAGTGAGCTTAGGGTTTCAAAGCTTATTCCCTGTCATTTGGCTTTCAACAGGAGCAATGGGAATTTGCCTACCAAAGGAGCTATGAAACTGGCTGGTACCATTTGCTTCACTAGACCCCCCATAAATGTTGCCACCATAGGTACCTAGACACCTGAGAACTGCCCCTGGATGGACACTCCTCTCTCAGGTTAAACAGCCACAGAGGATTACTAAGCAGTCAGAATGTGCATCATCAGTGTGGGTGTCTGAGTCTGGTTTAACAGAATACCGGATGCTACCTGTGTAAAGGAGACAGGTTTACCTGGTTTGTGATTCTTGTTAACAGGATATCCAAAGAGCATCTCACAAGGGCTGTGGCTGGGTGACATGATGGATGCTGAAAGAGAATTGGCAGCAGGAAGAGGAGCAAGTGAGCAAGTGAGAAGCAAAGTCCTGGCTTTCTCTCTACTACAAACCTTTCACTACTACAATGCAAGATGCTTTGCTGGGTTTGTTAATGTTTGTTTGTTTGTTTGTTTGTTTGTTAATATATGGTCTTGCAATGTAAGCAGGCCTCTCAAATTTTCACTTCCTGACTGTTGAGGACTTCCTGACTGCTCATTTTCTGTTCATTTCATTACACACAGTCATGAGATACCATGTGATGCAAGACCTTTCCTCTTTTTTTTTTCACAGAATGAGTAGAATTTAATTAATAGAGACAAAATTTGGGACAGACACAGATTATAGTTAGGAGGAAAAGGTATTACCACAACAAATAGAAATGTTCTTTCAAAGAGGCAAAACAGGATATGAGCTTAACAAGGAAAAAGGATGGAAGGTATACAAAAACTAAAGTCATAATTTTAGAGATGAGTATATATTACATGAAACACATATTGGGTGGGATAAACAGCAGATTAGAAATAGCAAAAGGCAAGGATAATACACATAAAGATGTAATAACTGAAACTACCCAGTATAAAGCACAGAGAATGAAGACTGGGGACAAAGAACACCACATCAGCAGGCTGTGGGGCAGCGTCACGTCATGTGTCCGATGTGTCACTGGGGTTGGAGAAGGGTAGAGACGTCAGGGAAACATTTGAAAAAATAGGGGCTGAAAAAGTTTTAACTGTCTTACCAGGACCTGAAAGTGTCTTTTCTATTGCATCAAACAACTCTGCAGATAATGAATATAGTCTCATGATGAGCAGAGATGAAATCTTAGTCTATACACCAACAACTTTAACTTTCTTTGTGCACTTTAATACAATGTATTGCTTTGTTTTTCCTTTCAAACTACCCCTGAAAATTTTAGATATCGCTCTTTCTGTTTTCATCCTCTGTTTGGCCTTAAAGTATTGTCCATTCTTCTTAAAGATCTGCCACTCTTAAAGATCTTCTTAAAGATCTACCACTTTCTGATAGTGTCACCTTAGGATCAAGCTTTCACAACATGAACATTTGAGGAATAAACCATAACAATAGGTTCTGTTACATTTCAGGCTTGTAAGTGCCTTTCAAAAAGAAAATGTCTTGTAGATAGTAATTTGAGAGGCAATAAAAAGAAATAGAGGGGTGTAATATGGATTCCATACCCCTAAGGCATGTCCAGAGTGACAAGAAATGTGGTGAGGCATTTGCCAAATCAAAATGTGAAGTGGTTTGTAATCACAAAATGAAATGAACAAATCAGACTTTGAATGGTTTAGGGCTAGTGGTGTGTGCATGTGTGTGTGTGTGTGTGTGTGTGTGTGTGTGTGTGTGTAAATATGTGTATAAATACATATGTGTGTAAACATATGTGTGTGGTGTGTTATACACATTGAGATACTAGTACAATCCTATAGACTTGCTCAGTCTACAAAAGACTAGCTCCAGGTTTGATAAAACAAACAAACAAACAAACAAACAAACAAGAAACAACAGCAACAGAAACTCATGGCCTCAACTAAAGTAGTATTCTTTATTGTCTGGTGGGAAATTCTACAATAAAATTAATGCTTTATGATCTGTGCTCCACAGGAAAGTAGCCACTACCATCACATGTGACTTCTGAGCATTTGAAATGTATCTGATACAATTTTCATTTAACTTATGTTACACTGAAATAGCCACAGAACCCCAATGGCTATTGTACTGCCCTAAGGCAGACTGAATTTGTGTCCACTGTTGTGTACAACACAACCAATCTAACTGTTTCTGCTAAAAGTAAATACTATTAGGATGAAATGACTTATTGGGGATGGCTCTGCAGCACAGTATCTTCTTATTTCAATAAAGTAATATTTCTGCATATTGTATTGAACCTTTTATATTACCTAAAAAGGGAAGTGGCTTACAGAAATGTTTTTACAACATGCATTCTAAAAAAAAATACTCTGTCTTTTGAGTTTGCAAACTTTGGTGCTGAGACTTCTATAATTTTCACATGATTGTGATGGGTGAAGGAAAAAGTAATTGGAATTGTAGTTGAAGTGAATACTCTGCAGAATTTTCTTTCACTAATTTAAATAAATCAACATTTTTCCTTGTGTGTGAAATTTTTTGAAATAAATGCAAAATTGCCTTAAGAAAGGGCTCATAAATATCCATGTACTTTCTGGGTATCACTTAGTTATTAGGAAGGAGAGAGAGAGAGAGAGAGAGCAGAGAAGCAGGGAGATACAGGGAGAGACAGAAAACCTGAGAGAGATAGATGGGAAAAAACAGAGAGAACAGCTTTAGCTAAAATTTCAGAATAGAAAATAGTCTCTAAGGCTAGAGGAATGTCAAGGACAAAATTTGCATAATCCATTCATCACAAACCTATCCAACAAGTATAATCTAGATCAATAACTCACCAGAATGTAATCAATACTCCATAAGGACACAATCATTCACCAGTCCTGTCTACTTCATCCTTACAACACTTGCCTCAACTCCCAGAATGTGGAGCAACTCTGATTCATTTCTGCAAGGTATTCTTACCAACGAGGATAAACATACAGAACTGAATCCAGAAAGTATTAATAGTTTCACAAATTAGAAACCTCAGCCAACCCACCAAACAAAACCAGGCATCCCAGATCAAAATTATCACTAGGTAAAACTAAGTCAGTTTTATCTCAACCAATTAAGGAAACTTTCTTCCTGTATCCTGGAAAGGGAGTGACTGGGTTTTAAAGAATACTTTTAATGTGTATCTATAATCTATGTCCATCAACCTATTTTATTGTGTCATGGCTATGTTTGGTTTCTGTTTCTGTGATAACACACTGACCAAACCAAGATTGGTGAGGAAAGGGTTATTTGTCTTATACTTCCACATCACAGTCCATCATTATGAGTCAGAGCAGGAACTTAGCAGACAGAAACCACAGAGGGATACAATTTACTGACTTGCCTATAAGAGCAAGATTATCTTCCCATGGGTGGCATTAACCAGAGTGACCTGGTTCCTCTTCAATTAGCAATCAATAAAATGTTCCATGGACATACATATAGGCCAATGATCTGATGGAGTCAATTCCTCAACTACGGTTCCTTCATCCCAGGTATATGAAGGTTATGAGCAAGAATAGAGCCATAACAGGTCAATTTGAAACATGGAAAGTAAGAAGTACATTGAAATTTTCTGTTTCTTGCTGGAGTATTTATTTGGGGATATAGTATCGCACTAGCTTCTTTTTGTTATTTTTTATTGGTTATTTTATTTATTTACATTTCATTTCAAATGTTATCCCCCTTCCCAGTTTCCTGTCCACAAGCCCCGTACCCCCTCCTTCCTCTCCCTGCTTCTATGAGGGTGGTCCTCGACCATCAGTGGCCTAGCATTACCCTATCCTGGGTCATCAAGCCTCCACAGGACCAAGGGGCTTCCCTCCCAGTGATGCCAGATAAAATGATTCTCTGCTACATATCCAGCTGGAGCCATGGTTCCCCCCTTTCCACCCCCTCCCCGCCTCGTACTTTTTGGTTGGTGGTTTAGTCCCTGGGAGCTCTGGGGGGTCTGGCCAGTTGACCTTGTTCTTCCTATGAGGTTGCAAACCCCTTCAGCCCCTATAGTCCTTGCCCTAACTTCCCCATTGGGGTCCCCATTCTCAGTCCAATGTTTGGCTGTGTACATCCATATCTCTATTGGTCAGGCTCTGGCAGAGCCTCTCAGGGGACAACCATACCGGGTTCCTGTCAAAGAATTTTTAAATTTAAATATATTTTGATGATATTCTTCTTCTTCCCCAGTCCTTCTAGATACTCCCCCTCCCTACCCACTCAATTTTAAGTTATTTCTCAAAGGAAAGAAAAACAAAAATCAAATCTAAACACTACCAAAAATTCAAGCAATCTATCAAACAACAACAAAAGAAAACCCCACCGAAGTGTAACCAAATAAAAGCACACAATAAAACTGTGCAGTCTATTGCATTTTGGTGTATTACTCCTGAACATGAGGCTTGCCTTGGAGTGGTCACTACATTAGAGAACACTGCCTTTTCCCTTCCTCATCAAGTATAAATGACAGTTCAGTTGTTAACCTTTAGTGGCTATATTTCCATTCATTTATCCAGTCATTCAAAATATCACATAACAAAATATATCGAGATAAAATAAAAACTATCACATCAGAGTTGGACAAGACAGGCCAACAGAAGGAAAAGAGTCCAAGAGAAGAGTCCAGTTGGTGGTGCACACTCTTGAATTTTATTAAAAACACTAAACTGGAAGCAATCCATGATCTAAGTACAGAGGACCTGGGCAGACTGGTGCAGGCCTTGTGTATAGTGTTTCATTCTCTGTGCTTTAGGATGAGCTGTGTTCATGTAAATTTAGAGGGCCTTGTTTCTTGGAGTCCTCCATTTCTACAGCTCTTATACACTTCCTGGTTACTCTTCTACTAGGTTCCTGAGTGGAAGGATTTGATGGAGACAACCAACCCAGATATGTTCAGATGTCTATCAGTCTATGAGTACTGTCCAGCTGTAGGCATCTATATTTGGTCCCTGTTGATGGCTGGTCAAGGTACTCGTCTATCAGCATAGCAAAATATTATTAGAAGACAGTTTTTTACTACATTGTTTTCCTTTATTACACAGTATCATTTGATTTTACCCTAGGTCCTTGAACTATCTAGTCTCAGGTTCTAGCTCATTCAAGTAGTAGCTGATATGGGTTTCATCTTGTGGAGGGAACATTAGGTCAAATCAGTTACTGGTTGTTTATTCCCACAAGCTTTATGCCTTCATTGCCTTAATACATCTTGCAGATAGTACACCATTTCAGACAAAGGGTTTGTGGCTGACTTGTTCACTTTCCCTTCTGATACCTTGCAGTGTAACTTTCGGGACCAAAGATGCTGAGATATATGGGGTGAAGGCTCTATGTAGGCACCATAGACTTGACTTTTCCATATTCAGTGAGTTGTGTGTTTATACTGTCCTAGGCAATGGGGCCATGCTGTCAGTTTACAGAGAGCAGCCCATTGTATTGGCAACAGCCTGGGTTATTTGGGTATTTCCAAGGAATCCCCTTAGCCAACAACTAAATTGAATACAAACCCGTCCTAGTACTAGAAGCCTTCTTTGGCAACAAGAGATGGCCACTGGAGATTCTCTATCCACCATTACTATTACTTGGTGATTTCTTTTAGATCGATATCATATATGTATATTTTGGCAAGTTTCTACTGTATCAGGTTTCCACACTACCCTTCAAAAGCTCCTTACTTTAAGCTGTCTCTCTGTATTCCCTCCTAAAATGACTTCTCTGATCCTTCTTCCCAATTAATCTTCCCATTCCAAAAACAACCTCCCATCCATAACCAATTTGGTCTATATCCTTTCCTAAAAAGAAATATCTGTTTCTTCTAGTTCTTTACTCTATACATACCTTCTGTGGTTCTATGGATTATAGCTTGATTATCATTTACTTAACAGCTAATATTCACATATAAGAGAATACATACCATAGTTGATTTTTTTTTAAGTTCTATCCATTTGCTTGCCAATTTCATGGTGTCATTTTTTTTTAGTGGCTGAGTTATACTTCATTGTATAAATGTAGCACATTTTCTTTATTCATTTTTCTGTTGAGGGACATCTGGGTTGTTTCTGGCTTTTGGGAATACAGCATCAATAAACATGGTTGAACAAGTATCTCTTGGGTAGGGTGAAGCATCCTTTTAGTATATGCCCAACAGTTATATAGCTGGATATTAAGGTAGATAATTCCATATTTCTGAGGAACCACCACACTGATGCCACCCATAGTGGCTGTACTCGTTTGCACTCCCACCAGCAATGGATAGAAGTTTCTCTTACTCCACATCCTCACAGCATAAGCTATTATTTGTTCTTTAGATCTTGTCCTTTCTTTTTAGATGAAATCTCAAAGTGGTTTCAATTTGCATCTCCCTGATTGCTTAGGATGTTGTGTAAGTGTTTCTTGGCCATTTGAGTTTGCTTGGTTGAGAAGTCTATGTTTAGGTCTATACCTCATTTTTAAATTTGTTTATTTGTTTTCTAGATATCTAGTAGTATCTTAAGCTCTCTATATATTTTGGATATTAGCTCGACATTGGAAGTGGAAGTAATAAAGATCTTTTATTGTTCTGTAGTCTGCTGCTTGATCTGAATGACTATGTCCTCTGCCATAAAGAAGCTTCTCAGTTTCATGAGGTCCCATATGTTAGTTGTTGGTACTAGTTCCTGTGCTAATGGTGTTCTGTCAGAAAGTCTTGTCCTGTACCAATGAGTTCAAGACTATCTCCTACTTTCTCTTCTGTCTGAACCTGACAGAACTAGATTGAACTAGACTGAACCTGTGAATCTAGTTTTAAGTTGAGGTCTTTAATTCACGAGGAATTGAGTTTGGGGGAGGGGAATAAGTACAGATTTATCTATATTTATCTGTATAAATACAGATATATTTATCTTTTTTA
>NW_021604576.1:9059575-9093704 GCF_004785775.1 Grammomys surdaster | reverse complement strand
CTTTGCTTTGCTTTGCTTTGCTTTGCTTTGCTTTGCTTTGCTTTGCTGTTTTACTACAGCCCTGTAGTGTAATTGGAAATTGGAGGTGATGATTACTCCAGCAGATCATTTATTGTTAAAGATTGTATTTGCTATCCAAGGTTTCCATTGTTCCATTCCTTCACAGATCTGTGAAGAATCAAGTTGAAATTTTTGATGAATATTGAATTGAATCTGTAGACTGCTCTTTGTAGGATGCCATTTTTCCATTAATATATTTATTCACTCTTCATTCTATGACAGCTCCCCATCCTCTTACCAGTGCCCTCCACTCACAAAATGGGCTCTTCCCTTACCATATTCCCCCACTCCTCTGCAAAAAATGGGAGAGCCTGCTGGATGTCAACCCACCCTGGTACATTAAGTCACTGCAGGACTGGGCACACCCTCTCACACTGAGGCCAGACAAGGCAGTCCAGTTAGGGGAACTGAATCCATAGGCAAGCAACAGATTCAGGGAAATTCCCTGCTCCAGCTGCTGTGGGATTCACATGAAGACCAAGCTGCACATCTGCTACATATGTTGGGGGAAGCCTAGGTCTAATCCATTGCTTGTTCTTTGGTTGGCAGTTCTGGCTCTAACCCCAAAAGTCTAAGTTAGTTGACTCTGTTGGTCATCTTGTGGAGTCCATATCCATTTTGTGTCTCTCAAGCCTTCCCCTAACTCTTCCACAAGATTCCCTGAGTTCCATCCTATGTTTGCCTGTGAGTCTTTGTATCTGTTTCAGTCAGCTTCTTGTAGAAACTCTCAGAGGATAGTTATGATAGGCTCTTGCCTGCAAGCATAATAAAGTGTCAAGGGGTTCTTGTCTCAAGTTAGGCCAGTCATTGGATGGCTGTTTCCTCAATGTCTGCTCCATCTTTGTCTCTACACTTCCTGTCCATAGGACATATATTGTTTCAAAGATTCTGTGAATGAGTTGGTATCCTTATCCCTCCACTGGGAGTCCTACCTGGCTAGAGGAGGTAATCACTTCAGGTTCCATATCTCCAACTGCAAGGAATCTAGACTAAAGTCACCCTCATATAGGCCCTCCCACCCCCACCTCCACTCCCATCTGGTCTCTGGCAACTCCTTGAAATACCCCCACACCCCAGTTGCTCATTTCCATTCACTCTCCAGGGCCTCTCTCCCCGAGGCTCCCACTCTCCATTTCCCTCTCTATCTATTCTCCCACCTAGTTCCCTCCCTCCATTTAGTTCAGATGATTGTTTTATTTCCCATGTTGAGTGAGATTCAAGCATTCTCCTTTGGGCTTTCCTTCTTGTTTAGCTTCCTTGGGTCTGTGGATTATAATGTGGTTATATTGTACTATGTGGCTAATATCCATGTATAAATGAGTATATACCATGCATGTCCTTTTGGGTCTGGGTTACCTCACTCAGGAAGATATTTTCTATCCTTTTGCCTGGAAATCTCATGATTTCCTTGCTTTAATAGCTGGGTAGCATTCTGTTTTGTAAACAAACCACAATTTCTTTATCCATTCTTCAGTTGAGGAACATCTGGGTTGTTTCCAGTTTCTGAGTATTACAAATAAAGCTGCTATGAATTTAGTTCAGCAAGTGTCCATGTGATGGGTGGAGTATCATTTAGGTATATGCCCAGGATAGGTAGAGTTGAGTCCTGAGGTAGAATTATTCCCAATTTTCTGAGAAATGGACAGATTGAGTTCCAGAGTGATTGTACAATTACTAAGAACATTGAACATTTCTTTTAAGAGTTTCTCAGCCACTCCTCTGTTGAGAATTTTGTATACCTCTGTACCACGTTTTTTTATTGGTGTATTTGATTTGTTGGTATTCAACTTCTTGAGTTCTTTATATATTTTTGATATTAGTCCTCTGTCAGACATAGGTTTGGTGATAGTGGGTTTTGTCTTATGGAAGCTTTCTAGTTTGATGAGGTCCCATTTATTACTGATATTCTGTTCATGAAGTTGTCTCCTATACCAATACATTCAAGGCTATTTCCCACTTTCTCTTCTGTTAGATTCAGAGTATTTTGTTTTTGAGCCACTTGGAATTGAATTTTGTACAGGGTAATTTGAATCTATTTGCATTCTGCTACATTCAGACATCCAGTTAGACCAGCACCATTTGTTGAAGATTGGTCTTTCAAGGTCTGTAAACAATTATCTTGGAATTTTGATGACAATTCCATCAAATCTATAGATTCCTTTTGGTATGATAGCCATGTTTACTATGTTAATCCTACTGATCCATGAGCATGGAAGATCTTTCCATCTCCTGATATCTTCTTCGATTTCTTTATCCAGAGACTGGAAGTTCTTATCATTCAGGTCTTTCACTTGCTTGCTTAGAGTTACACCAAGATATTTTGTATTATTTGTGACTATTATGAAGAATTTGATTTCTTTCTCGGCATGTTTATCATTTGTATAAAAAGGACTATTGATTATTTTAGTTGATTTTTTTATCCAGCCACTTTGCTGAAGGTGTTTATAAGCTGTGGAAGCTCTCTGGTGGAATTTCTGAGGTCACTTTTGTATACTATAATGCCATCTGCCAATAGCAATACTTTGACATCTTCCTTTCCAATTTGTTTCTCCTTGATCTCCTTCAGCTGTGTTATTGCTGTACCAATAAATTCAAATAGCACATTGAAGAGATATGGAGAAAGTAGACAGCTTTGAATTGTACCTAATTTTATTGAAATTGCTTTAAGTTTCTCTCCACTTAATTTGATGTTGGTTATGGGTTTGCTGTATATTGCCTTTATTTTTTATAGGTATGTGCCATGTACCTATGATCTCTCCAAGACTTTTTAAATGAATGGGTGTTGTATATTGTCAAAGGCTTTTTCATTGTCTAATGAGATGATCATGTGATTTTCTTTCAGTGTATTTATAAGGTGGACATGATGCCATTATTTTTACTATGTTAATCTTACAGCTGCATGCGCATGGCAGATCTTTCCATCTTGTCATATCTTCTTTAATTTCTTTCTTCAGTGAATTGAAGTTTTATCATACAAGTCTCCCACTTGCTTAGACATATTTTCTATTATCTAAGACTACTGTGAAAGGTGTTCCTTCCATGACTTCTTTCTACGACCATTTGTCATGTGTATATATTAAGACAACTAATGTTTATGAGTTAATTTTGTATCAAGTTACATTGCTGAAAGTGTTTATCTGCTGTAGCAATTTGTTTCCCTGATCTCTTTCTCAGCAGGTTTAGTAATTGTTGGGACACTGTATGCTATCCTATCATCTGCAAATAAATATACTTTGACATCTTCCTTTTCATGTTGTATTCCTTACATCTCCATTAAGTTGCCTTATTGCCCTAGCCAAGACTTCAAGCACTGTATTGAATAGGTATAGAGAGAGTGGACAGCCTTTCTTGTTCCTGATTGTAGATAAATTGTTTTGAGTTTCTCTCCCTTTAGTTTGATGTTGGATATGCTTGCTGTAAACTGCCAATATCACATTAAAGTATGTCGCTTGTATCCCTAATCTCTCCAGGACTTTTATCATGAAGGAGTGTTGGATTTTGTCAAAAGCCTTCTCCTTATCTAGTAAGATGATCATATGATTTTTATGTAAGTTTGTTTATATAGATGATTGCATTTATGGATTTATGTAGGTTGAACCTTCCTTACCACTGTGAAATGAAGTCCTTTGATCACGGTGAATGATTATTTAGAAATGTTCTTAGATATTGTATTTTATTGAGGATTTTTGAATCTATATTCATACAGTAAATTGGTGGTTTTAGGTCTTTATGTGCTTTTGGTACCAGGGTAACTGTGACTTCATAAAATGAATTCATAAAATGATAAAAATTCTTTTGTTTCTATTTTGTGGAATAATTTCAGAAGTATTGGCCTTAACTTTTCTCTGAAAGTCTGCTTGGGCTGGCTTTTTTGGAGGTGTGGACACTTGTTTTTATTTCACTAGAAGGTATAGGTCTGTTTAAATTACTTTTCTGATCTTGATTTAACTTTGGTAAGTGGTACCTATAGAAAACTATCAATTTCTTTTAGATTTTATAATTTGGTCTAGTACAGGTTTCTAAAGTATATCATGATTCTTGGGATTTCCTTGGTACCTGTTGTTTTATCTCCCTTTTCATTTCTAATTAATTTGGACATTCTTTCTGAATTTAGTTAATTTGGACAAGGATTTGTCAATCCTATTGATATTCTCAAACAATTCTTTGTTTTATTGATTCTTTGTATTATTTTGTTCATTTTGCTGCTGTTGTTGTTTCTACTTTAACTGATTTCATCTTTGTGTTTGATTATTTATTGCCATCTACTCTTCCTGTGTATTGTTACTTCCTTTCCTTTCTGAGTACACACTGGGTCTGCCATTAAGTTGCTAGAGATTCTTTGAGAAGACACAACCCCCTCCAGCTGAAAACCAGGCAAGCTGATAGCAGATTTCTCCTCTCTGTCTGCCTCTTCAACTATAATTCCCAAGTGTCATCCCCAGCTCTGCATCAGAACACCTGTGACAACTTCCCTTCCCACCTGCCTCGTCTTCTGCAGATCCCACAAATCTTCTGCTCCTAAAACTTCCATCATAACAGCTCATGGCTTTATCACAGCTTCCAACTTCCTGAGAACCCACAACCCTCTCTTGCCAGAGAAGCAAGTAAGCTAACCACAGATCTTTACCTCTCTTCCACTCCTCCAAATCCAAACCTCTAGTCTCATCCCCAGCTGTGTAGCAATTAATATTTCTTCAAACTGTTACACAAATAAATTACGGTATATTAGCTAATATTTTAAGGGTCTGATACTTAAAGGAATACTATAGAGAATAGATTTTTCATTTTCTAATTTACCTTGTGTATTCTGACACTGTTCCCATTATACATAAATCAACCCTTGGCTTGTGTTTTCAACTAATTTATATTTTTAAACCTATGGCTAAGAGTACAATGTAGCCACATTGCCATTACTATCAAGTCAACCCTGTAGGCAATATTTTTGATAAAGAGAGGTTATAACCACTCAAGTGACATAACCTAAACTACATTGTGTGAATTGTTATGTTGTGGTGTCAAGAATGAAATGTAGATATTTAGAAAGAAAGTTGAGAATATCTTTTATCAACAGAAAACATGGTGGCCTACACTAAATCTCAAGGTAAGAATGAAAAAAGTGAATCGAAGTGGGTTTTTTGGTTTGTTTGTTTGTTTGTTTGTTTGTTTAAATGACCAGCTGTATTCACATGTTGATGAACTGGATGTAGAAAGGGAAAGCAGAAGGAATAGTCAATTGAAATAATTGGTACTTTCTCAGACAAGGGAAGATCACACAAGCAGATGTGAGAACAGGTATTTCTATCGAAAGTTAAGTTTAAAACACTTTGAATATTCAGGTACTTGTCAATGTTACCAAATTTAAATATTTATTTTAAGAAATGCATATTCGTGTCATTCAGCCAACTAGCTAGTGTAGTGTTAGCACATGTTTTATTGTTATAAACATATAGAAAGGGCTAACATTATTGGGAATCGGCATGAAAAGAGCAGAAATTGTTGTTGTAGACTTTTGAATCATCTGTATAGCTTATGTTCAAATCAGGAAACTTTCATGAGCATCTATCATGATGCAGGTATTGTACATAATACTACAAAGAAACAAGATGATACTATCAATAGCAGTGTCTCTGCTTTCACAAACCTTCAGGCAAATATAGAAGAGGATAGACTGTCAAAGAACATAATCTTGGAAACAAAATAAAAAGAGTTAACTTGGTGAATATTTTGTTGACATGAAAGAAGATGAAGGAGCTTATAGAAAACTTGAATAAGATAGGAAAGAACCAGCATGGTATACCCTAGATAAGCTCTGCATCTTTCCACCAGAGTGGGGTATTTCAACAGTGGAGACTTAATCAACAGCTTTAGCTAGAAAGTTAAAGGTGAATCAAATCTAAAAATATGTTGGAGGATCTGGTGGGAAAAAAACACTGAACTGCTAGAATGGAGGCAGAAAGCATGTAGGAGGCACTGTCATCTGCTGTAAAAATCTCATAGTAGATGTTTAGCAAATTAAAGTAGAAAAGAATTAAGCTCATTTCACAGAACAGGACCTAATAGGTAAGACAAGATATCATGGGGATAGCAAGAATAGACAGCAAAGATTTTTCAACCTTATTTCCTGTTAGAAGGAAAATAAGGCTTGAACAAAGATATGCCCAAAGCAAGCCAGAAGATAGAGCAACTGTAGTCTGTCTTTCTCTATGCTTCCTTTTAGCTATATATTCTATATAATTTATGTAAAAATATGTTCGTAACTACATATATAAGCTTTTTGTCTTTGAAAAATTTGGATGAGTGTAGCTGGAATATATGATTATAGTCTTAGAAATAACACTATATTTTGTACTATCATAACTCATATTTCTCTCCTAATAATATATTGTAGTAATGTTTTATTGTGAATTCATGAGAGCCAGAGAATGCTGGTTCTTCACTGTTACTTTCATCATTAATTTACAGAAACCTCTGGATAAGTAAGTGAGTCTTTCCAAATGTCTATCTTAATGACTAAACATGGTGGAATCTCCTTCACACTTAAAAAACGTGTGAGTACATCAGTCTCCTGTCACTCAACACTGATGACAAAACTTTTTAAAACTTAAAAATAAAGCCTACCTTAAGCCTAACACTGGCACATTTTAAAAATTGGCATAAAGATAAAGACAGACAATACCAGCTTTATAATCAAATCTACTGCTGGGGCAGCTAGGTGAAGACAGCAAAAAATATACAGAAAAAAACATGATAGAACTAATGTGCAGGGTGACACATAGCCACAATCTTTAAAAGAGAAAACTTTGATTGATCAATTGCACTACTAATTGATTTATCAATCTGAATAATTAACCTATTTAGATTCAATTTAACATGCACAAATGGTTGGTAAAGGTGTATGAAGACATGTTTGTTTTCAGCTAAAAATAGATCATATGTGAGAGACTCCTATTATTTTTAATTACCATATTTTAAGAAATACTAGTCAACTTTGGGTTTTTCTAATTGCCTAAAACATGCATATTTATAATTGAAAAAAAGTGTATAATATCCTGCTTTCTCCTCTCCAACTTCCTCTCAGATCCCCTGCACCTCCCCACCCACACAACTTTTATTTTCTTTTTCTCATTATATTTCAAAAACAAACAGGAAATAAAAACAAAGACACAACGCAAATTCATTTAAAAAATTAAATAATCAAGCAGAAGACTAGTAAGACAAAAAAATCACCAAAACAAAGCAGAGTATGCAAAAAATACTACTGAGCTCATTTCACATTGGTCAAATATTTCTGGACATGGGACCTGCCCTGAACCTGTGATTAGCACACCCAGTGAAACTGATTTTCCCCTTGACTAGAAGAAATCAACAATGTATGGCTTCTTGATTATGGATGGTACCATTCTCCCCTCAAAATGGGGACTTGATCTGACTTAAACTTATGCAGATGCTGTGTGTACTGACATTTTCCCGTGAGTTTATCATATGTGTAACTGTCCTGTTCTGTCTAAACGACTTCATTTCCTTGGAGTCATCTATCATCTCTGGATCTTACCACATTTTCATATCTGAACATTGAAGGGAGGGATTTGATTAACACATTCCGTTTAGGAAAGAGTTCTCCAAGGTATCTCTTTCTTCACATTGTTTAACTATAGGCTCTGTTAATTGTCATCAATTACAAGAAGACGTTGCTTTGATGTGGAGCAAGCAAGCCACTGACTTATAGATAAAGTAATATGTCATTAGCAATCATTTTATTGCTACATTCTTTTAGCAGAATGATAGTGGTACATTTTCCTCTAGGCCCATGACCTTTATAGGCTTAAAATCTTGGCCACTTTAGCAGTGACAGGAATGAGTTCCATCTCAAGGAGTGGGCATAAATCCAATCAAAAAGTGGTTGGTTGTCTCATAACATTTGTGCCAATACTGCACCAGTATGTCTTGCAAACGGGTCACTGTTATGTCACAGGTTTTGTAATTAGGTGGTATTGATGACCATCTTTCTCCTACCATAGTACTGGATGCACTGTCCAGTACTTTGAACATCAGTCGTTAGAGACAAGGCTTTTAGTTGAGCACTAGAACACCTTGTCCATGTTTGATGACATAAGTAAGCACTGTCTTCAAAAACAGGCCCTAACCATCAGGTTGTGGAAAGCAAACAATAGCTTTGATAATAGTCTATGACTTCTGGGAGGAGCCCATGGGACCTCTTTGGCCAATGACTCAACAGATGTAACTACTCCTAGTGCTGACAGTTTTACTTGGTGACACTAGATGTCTAATTACGGTATTGTCTCCTATTATTTGATGACTCCATTATATTCCTTTCAAATATGCACACATTTTAAGAAGCTTCTACAGTAGAAGGTTTCTATATGGTTTTGTAAATGACTTTTAGTGTTAGCTGTCTCTCCCCATATCCTTTATCCTTCTCTTTTGTCTTCCTCCCTATTTAGTCCTCCTATTTTAGCTTCCCCTTTATCTGTCCATAATAGTATGTTCTATTTCCAATTCCTTGGGAGATCCTCTCCCGCCCTCTAGTCCCTTACTAGGTACATAATCTCTAGGGCTATATAGATTGTAGCACATACATTAAAAGCTTAAAAGCTAACATCTGCATAGAAGGGAATCCATACAATATTTATCTTTTGGGGTCTGGGTTGCATCACACAGGATGAGTTTGTCTAGCTTCATTTGTTTACCTGCAAAGTTTAAATTTTATTTTTCTTAATAGCTAAATAATATTTCATTATATAAATATACCACATTTTTATTATCTATTTGTCAATTGATGGCTATATAGGGAGTTTCTAATTTCTGTCTATCAGTAAAGCAGCAATGAACATGGATGAGCAAGTATATCTGCAGTAGTATGTACAGACCTTTGGGTATATACTCAACAGTGGTATAGCTGGGTCTTGGGGTATACTAATTTCCAAATATCTGAAAAACTGCCAAACTGTATCAGTGTGTACTCCCAGAAGCAATGAATAAGTGTTCCTTTTGACTGCATTCTTGCCAACATATTCTATCATTTGCTTCATTGACCTTGGTCATTCTAATACAAGTAAGATGAAATTTCAAAGTAGTTTTAATGTCAGGTACTAACTTTGAACCAAGCCTTGTTCTAAAATGCTTTACATATATTAATTCAGTACTAACAGCATAAGAGGCAAATGATAAACCCCATCTTAGAGATGAGAAAGTTAAACATGGAGAGGGTAGTGAGCGCGCCAAGATATTCCAGCAGCCCCAAAGGGTAGAGGGAAGCCATTGAGGCTGACTTAAGCTCACAGTAGCCTGGTATAGTACTGGTGGAACAAATGGCATTATACTGAAACAGGGTATAGATCTGCAGGTACATGCAAATAGGAGAAAGTGTGTGGAGACTGTCAGCAAGGGAACAAATAAAAATACAAGGTTACAAACTTGAACCAATTAGCAGATAAGACAGAGGAGGGAAAGAACGACAGGAAATCAGAAGGTTCTTATTCAAAGAACTAGAGGTTCTTATCAGGCTAGAGAAGACACACAGTAAGTGAGAAAATGAAAAATCTGTGAGCCGTAGGCAACTAGTGGGATGTTGCGATATGAGACATACAGTAGTTCTGTGTAACCCAAGCTCTAAAGTTCCATCCAGTAAATATGACAAGTATTGAGTAACATAGAATGGAGAAAAAAATCAGATAGGAAGGGTGTTGCCTTTAAGTCAGTGGGTTAGAGAGGAGGAAAGGAACTGGATGGGACAGAATGTTGCAAACAGAAATGCATGTGTCTGCCCTTTCCAGGTCCTCTTACCTACTCCAGAAATTAGTCTAGCTCCAAGATGACACCAGGAATGTGGAATGTGGTTGGGTTTCCGAGCAGTGTATATGAGTTTTCACTAATAAGAACTGAGGAGGCAAAGGTCCCCAAAGGGTCTTCTGAAAGCCAGAGGCCTTTATCCAGGCCACCACACAGAGTTGTAGGCCTGTCAGGTGCTATGGTTTCTACATAAATAGAGAATAAAAGGGGACTAATGTTTCCTCCCGTACTTGCATAAATCACAAAGTCTTTATCCAATCAGCCATTCAAAAACTATTTACTGAGTGCCAGCTATGTGCCTGGCACACAGCACTTAGAGGACAGATGTCCCTGCTCATCAGAAGCTAAGGCCTGGTCTCCAGGGATTTGTTTTTAGAACCACCATTGCAGCCTGAGAGCAGAATGATGCATGCCTGTTCTAGCCTGAAGAAGACACTGCACTGGCAATGTACATAGGAAATGAAGAAGATGCTGTAAAGAGATGAGCATAGTGTCTTACTTTTTACTCTTCTTTTTTTCACCAACACGTTGAAGGTAAGAATAAAAGTCAGACAACATGTAAATGCAAACTGTTGGCATGTGTGGAAAGAAGTGTTCTTCTTCTTTAAATACTCAACATTCATTTTTTAATTATATGAATCAAATCTTTGAGTACAGGTGAATAATTATATTATACATGGAACTCAAGTAAGTCATAATATTAACCAAATAAGTCATCATTTATATGAAAAATTTTTTAATCTAGTATATAGAATTTGAGACTATATACACATGGTCTCACACACACATACACATTTTTACTTTCAATTACCTGCCCAATAATAAACTAATCTACAATATTAAAAAGAAATTATTTACTACAATTTATCATTTAAAAAAATTTTTCCTGAAATTGTTTGCTAGTAGAATTACCAAAAAATTTCTCCTTTTCATTGAGAGTGGGTATAATTTTAAGACATTTTTAAAATGTTCATTAAGATCTTTGGTCACAGCAAACCTGAGATATCAAAATAATTTTAATGCCAAAAGATATCACAAAAGAAATTAAAATAAGTAAAATAGTTCTGGTTACACCAACGTGTCAGCAGCAACCTTTAAAGCTACAGGGAACATCCAATGCTCTCTGTTTGCTTATCATCCTATTTATCAAAACCCAATTTGAATATATTACTTAAGTTAGACCAACATTATTTTAACAGACTGTGATCATCTATTGAATAAGATATATAAAAAACTATGTTCTCCATAAAAGTAATGAAAAAGAATCTCATCTATATGTATATAGGCATATGCAACACAGGCATTGGATTTAACACAAGATTTTATTTATTTTATTTTATTTATTTTTTTAGATGACAGCAACCTCTAGCCAGATCGTCTAGCACTGCAACACATTAAAACTTTAGGTAGTTTCTCTTGGACCTGATGCTGATTGTTTCTTAGTTCTGCTTTAGAACCACACGTTAGTGTACATGCAATTTCCACAGAAGCGGAAATGTGTTTGCTATGGGTCAGTGAGCATTCCTTTCCAGGGTGTTTCTGCGATGAAGCCCCACGATTAATACAGGGTCCTTAATGATGGGCGGGGGACGAAGCATTCCAAGATTGGCCTGGATTCCTGCCAGAAGGGAGAGAAAAGGGTCTTTGTGTGTGGACATCTGAAGGGCGGGCATAAACATGTTAGTTGATACTTAGCACCCAAACCCAATGCCAAAAACCGTTAGCTCCCCTCAATAGCCTCCTCTGGTCTCAACTGTCTGCAACGGTGGAGCAGCCACCTCCATGTACAGGGCTTGCTCATCACAAAGTTTGTGCAGCCTCAAAACAGCAGCTGTTAGAAGCCAATGGACTCTGATTCACTGACTTATGCACACTTTTTAATGTTTTTCTGGAAACAAGTTGCTTTTTTTCCCATCCCTACTGGATCTTTGCATTTTTAATAATTACCTTGTTGATTAAGTGGTTCAATCCCTCAGATACTTGCAGAAAAGACTCAGGAAATTCATACGAAATTCTTAGTCTTTTACAGTAAGAAGCCCAAATTTGTATATTGAATTTCTTTTCAGAAATTTCCCTCTGGTTTTCCTTTCCTGCTATCCCCACCTACTATTTTCTTCAGGACATTCAAGAGATTCTGAAGAGCCAGCAGCAACTTCCCCAGAGATGCATGTATGGAGATGCCAGGTGGACTTCTCTGCTGAGGAATCTGGCCATGTGTGTACCTCAGCAGAGCTGGCTCCCTCAGAACTCCCTCTGGGATCCCACTTCTACCACAGTTGGATCTAATCTCACACCTTCAATAACCTGTGTGCTCAGTTTAGTTTCTGACAGATAGTTATCTGTGTTAGATAACCCCATAGGAACATGAGAAAATCTCTGTCTTTACAGAGAACCTCTAGCCAGACAGGTTGCCAGAGAGGCAGTTTGAGAAACCTCCACTTATAAGTAGCTGTGTGCAACCAGATAAGAGAATAAAATGGCATGTGTGCAGTTCAAAGGATCTGAATCTTTCCTCACATCTATTCATGCAAAATAATAACTCTACCTTAAAGGCTATTGGGTAATTTTCATATATGAATAGCAATTGTATACCTGGCAGATGAATAACATATTTTCAAATGAGCCAGGTCTCAACTCTGAAACACTGGATTCTATCCAGCAGCCCTGATCTGACCACTACAGGTCAACCAAAGTCAGTGTGGGTGTCTGTAGTCCCAGAACAGTGCACTTGTTAGTATCAGAAGTTCTAAATAGAGAGTAAGTTCCAGTGAGGAGTTCATTTAATGAGGGCAATGACAAAACATTATTAAATATGAAACTATTTAACACACTTATGAAACACATTCAGTAGTTTTAAATGGAAAACTGATAGTCTTGGACATTCTGAACTTTATTATGCTACATTTCATAAGCTCCAATCATCAAACACTGTGGTATATTTTATAAAATACTAATGTACAGAGATTTATATTTATAAGCATTTATGTTTTTGGAGTCAAGGAACAGTAGTGCTTTGAGAAGGGATGTATACATTCCTAAAAGAGCGAAAGCTTCTGAGAAAAGTGAAAGTGTCATTACAAATATAACCAGCCTTTTGTACATCCAAAGTGCATTAGAATATATTAATATAATTGCATGTTATAGGTTTTATGTATCATTAGAAAGGTCATCGCAGATTTGTGTTGAATTGCTGAAGGAAAACGATTGCATTATGAGTGTTCTTTGAGGAGCTGAGGATGAATACACTTTGCT
This sequence comes from Grammomys surdaster, assembly GCF_004785775.1. Classification (NCBI taxonomy): domain Eukaryota; kingdom Metazoa; phylum Chordata; class Mammalia; order Rodentia; family Muridae; genus Grammomys; species Grammomys surdaster. The sequence continues at coordinate 9,080,582 of NW_021604576.1, read as the reverse complement.
TCATTAGAGTAATCTCACTGTAACTCAGCATTTTTTTCTAATTTTAGAGTAAGAATGGACCATAAGAAACCTCCAGATTCCCCAATTCCCTGTATATTTTTGCACCAGAAATATATGTCTCTAAAACACAAAACTAGCATGGCCAATAGCTACGATTACACTTGTAATACGATTACGCTTTGACTTCTGAATTGCTATTTTCTAAGATCTTATGATATTTTCAAACACCACAACAAAACCACCTTATATCATGGAGTAATTAGTGAGGTAAATAAATGACAAAGTTCTTAGATATTTACTGAACTTAAAAACACAAGCCCCAACAATCTTTAATTGGTGTTACTTATAGTTGCCTTAAGTGTCTTGTGACTCTTCTGCTGATGACAATTGAGAATGAACACATACCATAATTTTTGCTGGTAAGAATTTCATTAATGGCCGGGCGGTGGTGGCGCACGCCTTTAATCCCAGCACTTGGGAGGCAGAGGCAGGCGGATTTCTGAGTTCGAGAGTTCGAGGCTAGCCTGGTCTACAGAGTGAGTTCCAGGACAGCCAGGGCTACTCAGAGAAACCCTGTCTCGAAAAACCAAAAAAAAAAAAAAAAAAAAAATTTCATTAATGGTCTTAATTTCTACAAAGTTATAATACAGTGCCTTGTCATTTAATCTCCAAATTACACAGGTAGATCTTTTTAACTACAAGGAACGAAAACACGCAAATTGCCTTCTACATTGAGTTTATGGGTGATCAAGACAAGAAAGAAGCATGAATAACTCCTGAGAAAGGGTCACATCACTTCCAGTGTCTTGGAAAAGCAAAGACCTCACAAAAGTCTCAGGGGCCTGCATTTGTATACTTTAGTTTCCACTCCTCCTTCTTTCTAACTTAAAGCTTCTGCTTTCCTTCTCAGGAACTGCTTTATTTTGGACCATAAATTCATTCGATAGATAGATAGATAGATAGATAGATAGATAGATAGATAGATAGATAGATAGATGATATAGACATAGGCATAGGCATGGACATGGACATGGACATGGACATAGACATAGACATAGACACAGACACAGACATAGATATAGATATCTCCCTAAGACAAAGATTACGATTACATATATTTGAAAATTGATTCTTCTCTCATACAATACATCCTGTACATCCTAACCAGATTCCCCTTCCTCAACTCATCCTACCATTCCCCAGCCCCTTGTGAGCACACACACACACACACACACACACCATACCACACCTCCCCTCTTACCCAACCCACTCCTTCTCCATCTTCCATCAAGAAAGGCCAGGACACCAAGAGACAACAAACAAAACTAAATAGAATAAGGCAATGCCCTCACACCGAAGCCATACCAGGCAAACTAACAGGAGAAAAAGAGCAGGCAAAAGAGGCAGAGACACATCTTCTCCCACAGTTAGGAGTCCCACAAAAACACCAAGGTAACAGCCACAACATATATTAAGAGGACCTGCTGCAAACTCATGCAGGTGCCATGCTTGCCACTTCAGCCTCTATGAGCCCATAAGAGTCCTGTTTAGTTGATTCTGTGAGTTATGTTCTCCTGGTGTCCTCCACCTCCTCTGGCTTCATGAATTCTTCTACCCCTTCTTCTTGAGGATTCCCTGAGCTCCAAGGGAAGGGACATAGTGGAGACATCTGATATAGACTTTCCCTATAATGTCTGGCTGTGGGTCTCTACACACATTCCCATCTGCTGCCAGAGGAAGCCTGTCTGATGACCTTGGGACACAACACTGATCTATGAGTACAAAAGAATAGGTGAGAGGGAACTTGTAAACTCCACCTCCACTAGAAAGACAGGGTATCAAGGCTTAATCAGAGAAGATGTACCTAACACTCAAGAGACTGAGGACCCCAGTGAGTGGGGAGGTCTGGGAGGAGTAGGATGTGGGGGGTGGGGTGGAAACATCATTGTGGAGATGGGGGTAAGAGGAGGAGGTATGGGATGTAGAACAGTCAGAAGGTGGACCAGAGGGGAATAAAATATGGAGTATAAAAAACAGATTTTAAAAAAAACATTTTAATGATGTTTTTTAGACCAGTTGTGTTTGATTCTACCCTAGGTCTCTGGAATAGCCAGACTCCGATTTCTGGCCATACAAGCAGTGTCAGGCATTGAGCCTCAAGTTAAACCAGACACTGGTGGACACTCCCACCCACAAGGTCAGCACTACTATTGCCCAAGCATATGGCTCAGATGGTTGCCCAGGCCACACACATCATCATGTCCCCTAATGGCAGCCCTCAGATATTCACATGGTCTTCAGTGGTACCCCAGACCACAGACATTCACTTGGCAGAGCTCAGGTTGTCTTATAGAAGTGATGGAGGGGGGTGGATTGTGAGATGGCTCAGCAGTTAAGAGACATTAGAAAATGGAGAAACATCCCAGTCTCCTAGGATTATACGATTAATATAATGAAAATGAAACTTCTGCCACCATTTATAGATTCAATGAAATCTCAATCAAAATTACCATCTCATTTTTACAAAAAAAGGGGAAAACTATCTTAATTTCACGTGGAAACACAAAAGAATTTTGTTTAACAATAGATGCCATATGTTGTGAAATCCTGGAGAGCCAAACAATCCTGAGCAAAAAGAAGAATGCTGAAAGGATTAGCACCCTAATCTAGATTCCAAACTATATTACAAAATTACAGTTAAAATAATATGATGATGGCACCAAAAAAAAAGGCTAATGGAAGAAAATTGAAGAACCAAACATGAGTATGCATAATTATAACCATTTAATGTTTAATAAAGGAAACAAAAAATATACACTGAGAAAAGACAGCATTTTCAACAAATAATGCTTCAGAAAACATGGTGTTCACATGTGAGAGAATAAAATTAAATCCATATCTGTCATTTTGACCAAAAACTAACTACAAATGGATTAAAGACCTAAATTTGAAACATGAAACACTGAAACAACTAGAAAAAATGGACATCACCCTACACAATATAAGTATAGAAAATGATTTCCTAAGTAGGACTTTATATGCCCAAGAACTGAGGCCAAAAATTGACAAGTACCCTATAAATCTAAAAACTCCAGCATGACAAAACAAATAACAAATAGAGTGAAATAATCAACAGAATTGTAGCGAAACTTTTCCAGTTATATGTCTAATAGGGAACTGATATAAAGGATACATAAAGAACTCAAAATTCAAAGAGTCAAAAATGAATCAAAAAAACTCAGTTAAAAAGTCAAAAACTAATTAAAGATTGCTTTGGATATGAACAGGTTATTATCAAAGTAAGAAATAAAAGTGGTTAAGAATTATCTCAAAAAAAAAAAGTTCACCATCCCTAGCAATTAGGGAAATGAAAATCAAAACACCTTTGAGATCTGAACTTACTCCATCAGAATGGCAATGATCAACAAAACATTAAAAAACTAGGCCTAGAGAAGATGTGGGGGGGAAAAGCCTTCACTCATTATTCATGGTATTGCACACTAATGCAGCCATTCTGGAAATCATTGTGAGAATGCTCAAAAAGCTAAAAATAAATATACAATATGACACAGATATACAACTCCATTGTTATACAATGTTGTTGTTGATATACAACAACCTAAATGTCCTACAACCAAGAAATGGATAATGAAACATGGTGCATGCACATTATGGAATAATATTCAGCTCTAAAGAAAATAAAATTTTCAGATAAATGGATGAAATTAGTCAAGATCCAGAAAGAATATTTATCTTTCATCAACAATTCATACCTGCAACACTTCAGATGTGAGTTCATAACCTGAAATAACAGCAGGAATCAGAAAATTACAAGGACATTGTTGTAGGAGGTATTAGATAGAACAAGCTACACATAGTTTAAAGAAAGAACTGTGGGGGACATTAATTAAAGAATAAGGAGAGATAAAGTTAGAGGAAGGAAGGAGAAAAGTAAAATGACAATAAGAATGTCTGAGAGAGTCATAAGGAGCCACATCATGTCTGTGTATTCATATATACTTTAAGTGAAATCTTAATCTTCTATGTGGGTGATAATCTGAGGGAACAATAATATTCCCTAAAAAAACATAGACTATATAACAAAAATCCCAACACCAAGCATGTTAAAATCCCCCCTCAAGTTGTTAGCCAGGATTGTTCAAAAGACACTCAAAATATTATAGGCTATTGCCTATAAGGTTTGTCTCCCAGGAGTAGAAATCCCTTGAGCTGAAAACTCCATACACTTCAGACATAGGACCCAGAGGGCTAAGCTCTATCGAACCTGAAAGCTTCCTACTTGAGGACTAACTTTCATAATGCCAAAAGCTGTCCATGACACCTTCTAAAGGAAGAAAGCAACCAGTAGTCCTACTCAGCTGGGGTGCCTGTGACATCTAACAGCTATTCATCTGGCACAATGACCCTGGGGTGCAGTAGTGAGGCACATACCTAACCAATAACAGGCTACTTGCTAACTGCACTTGGCTGATCAACAAGAAAGAAAGCATACCTGGTACTAGAAAGCTAGCCAGCTACCCGAAGGCAGTGAAACCCTGGATCTTGGAGGAAAACCTATAACTGCAACTTTATGAAACAAATATAGTTCCTAACTACACTCTATTTATCTTTATACCCACAGTCAAAAGTAGTTCTCAGCCATCATTGGTAAAGCTTCTTTTTATAACAGAAGGAGATCATTAGAGAAAACCACAACCACTCAAAATGTAGGTAACAAGAGATTGTATGGTGTCCAGTTCCAACTGAGGTATCTACAACATAATTCTTGTACCAAAGACTTGAAGGATCGGTGCAAGAGAGTGGGGTGATTGTAGGAGTCACAAAAATAAGTTGGCTGAGATCCCAGCACTCAAGAGGAGAAGATAATTAGGTAAGTAAGTTCAGGGCTAGCCTGATCTACACAGTGGGTTTAAGGACATCCAAGGCTACACAAAGAAACCCTGTATCAAAAACCCATACGAGGAAGAGGAGGAGGAGGAGGAGGAGCAGGAGCAGGAGGAGCAGGAGGAGCAGGAGGAGCAGGAGGAGGAGGAGGTGGTCATGGCCTAGAAATATCAGAGAAGTTATACCCAATATGCCTTATCAATATGGTTATCTAAACAATACCTGAAGAATGAGGACACCAATGTATATAGTAACATGAAAGGGAAAATCTCAGAAGGACTCAGTCACAAACAAAGAACTACAGATAACTGAGAAATACCAAGAGTATGAAAAAAATGGTCTTCCTCAGAGAAAAGACCCTAATGGTCTTCCATGAAATCATACACATGCACATGCAGATAATGTACAATCTGAGTAGGTTACATGCATGTATTAGGGGTATGTATGTGTGATATATAGTGTGTATATATAATATGTGAATATCATATGGATGAAATACATGTATATCACAACAATTAAGAAGAGAGAAGCCATGAATTTGAGTGAGAGTAAGGGGATGGATGTCATTAAAGTGACTGAAGGCAGGAAAGGCAAGTGGGGCAATAATATAATTATAATTTAAAATACAAGTGTATTATAAATTTAAAAATGAAAAGGGCTTAAAATGCTTCTAGATTCTATTGGTAATGTTATCCTATAACTCAGTAAGCTACAGTAAATAATTTCTAATCTAGTATGATACATAATAACATAAAGTTATTTTAGACTATTTTGTTCAGTGTTCTTTAACAGTGTTTAGCCTGTTACTGAGTTAGTGTTATATTCTTCAGGCCTATGCCAGCGTCTATCTCCTCCAACATTCCAAGCTCAGGACAAAAGGAACATGTTGTTCCAAGAACAGGAACTTTCCAGGGTTGAACTAAAGAGTCATTCCTGCTAACTTTCCAGACACTTTCTCTTTGTGACTTACACACATACACTTCACTACACAAACTGAGATCATTTGCCATACCCACTAACTCAGGTGGCAACCTGCCTCATGAAGCCAGAGAAGAACAAAGAGAGTGAAAGCAGGTTTTCATTCAAAGCAAAAGAAGTTTCAAAGTGATAAAGGAGACTCATAAGTTTCATATCTCCCTGTAATAAAGATGAAATCATGTGTTTGCTGATGAAATGTGGTGTTGCGCTTACACAGAGCCAAAACAACGTGAGAAGGCAACATTCTAATTACAAAAAGGCAATCTGTAGAATGGTTGTATGCTTTGAACTGCAATAAAAATTAATAAAATTATGTAAATATAAACACAGTTAGTGAGAATGTGGTACTCTAATTTTAGAGAAGCCATGGAACATAATGACTTAAGGAACTTCAAATCATTTTTAACCTCCTTCTCCTCACAGAGACAAGACTAATGAATAAACGTTTGTCTAAAAGGCTAATATTTGCTTTAATAGATTTACTTCACTGATCTGGTATGAAAGCCACCCCATTTCCTTTTGGCAGTGAGGGTAAAATCTTGACTAAATGAATATGTAAGCACAAAATTTCCTTCCATGAGCATTTTGCCATCTCCCAGAGAAGTCACTGCTGATACATTCATAACTGTTGTAATGGCTTTACTCTACAGAATCCTGTTATTATGCAAGAGCCAGAGGACACACAGAACCCCTTTTACTGTATGCATTCCAAGTTGTAAGAAAAGGGATGCACCATGCATCACTATGTACACAGAGAGCATGATTTGACCTCTGCGATGAAGTCCATGCTATAACCGGGTTCCTTGTAATAGGTTATTATCACGGCTGGTACTTAGTGATTCTCTACAGTAAGCTTTGTTCTGTACTCATTTTTCATCCTGAAATCCCTTCATAGCATTCATGTTGACTCAAGAAATGCAGTGTCTTTAAAATTAACCTTAGGAATATATATTCTATTAAGTTTTTGTATAATTTAAACATGAAACCCATTATTAAAATTCATATAGCTTATCCCTACACCTTAATTCTTTAAAATTAATGTTTTAAGTGGTTATGATAGCAATCAGTGGGACAATAAGCTTTCATCACTTAAGAACTGAATATGATTCTAAACCAGAAAAGCAATCTCAACTCCTTGAAATGTTGTATCTCTGAACTATCTGAATAAAAGTCATATCTTTATCAACAGTCTTCGATAAGAAATATACTTATTCACAATATACTTACTCATGAAGTCATAAAGGGACCAGAGATGATTTAAAAGGTCTCTACTTGCTTTAGTATGCAAGAAAAAATACTACTTCAAGCCTGGAAATATATAATGAAGAGTGTATCTTCCATTTCATTCTGATTATTTTTTTAATCTACTATGAGTTAATATAAAGACACATATCTTCTGTACTTCTCTGTGGGGAAATTCTCTTCTGAGGATCATATAAAAATTATACCAGGTATGGAGGATGTGAATTTACTCTGACAAAAATTTAACAAATACACAATAGAAATTATATATGTAATTTTTAGAATGAAAATAGGGAAGATTTTTATGTTCAATATTTTTCAGGATGCAATAGTGTCAACAATGAAGCACTTAATCAACGCAAAAATATCATTGCTTTTATTTTTATTTAAATCTTTCTTAAAGACTTCAAATATCTAATGCATTGTGACAAAATAGAAGTTGTATTTAAAATGCCTCTATTCAACATCTAAATGATAAATATTGGATGACACGGCACATCTGTCCTTTGTAGTGTTTTCTTCTAATGCAGGACAGTGCAGCATCTCAGCAAACCAATTCAAACATAAGCATCTCTGCGAGCAACAGCTCTTGTCACTGTTTGTGATTATCTAATGGTATATGGTCCAATCATAAAGGACAGCTGACAGGCTGGTATAAGAAATGGATTTTCTTCCTCCTGGCACATCAGTGTAAAGCCCCCTGCTGTAATGCAGAAAATCTTTTATGCAAAAAGAATACACCATCTTTCAGCACATGATTACTAGTCAGAAGATTCTGATTAGGTTTTATAGTGCATTTAAAAAAATACTCATGCAAAATTGCACAGAGCAAACTAGATCTGAGTTTACGCCATATCACCCCCCCATTCAGTCGTTCTGTGGCTTCAGACAAACTTTCTTTTTCTAAAACACCTCCATTCCCCATCTTTGAAATGGGACTGAGTATTATAAAATGTATTTCCTGTACTAAAATAAGAAGAAAATTAATGAATATGTATTAAGAAGTTTAAGTCTATGAATAGACATGATGTCACCCAAGGTGTGTTAAAAAAAATAATGTTATCTGTTCAAATGTGAAAGAAATAATGACCATACTACAAGCCCTAATCAAAAGTAGAGCAAACCCATTACATGACATAAAATATTTCAAATATGTATTCAAATACTGTAGAAAGGTTGTCAAAATGAAAACGTTTTATTCTCCTTGGACAAAGAGATCAAACAGCGGACTCACTGGCAAATCCACAAAGAACACTGCCCATAAGTAACAACAATTGTCCATTTTTCATCTGGGGCTTTCAACTTCTCTGTCAAGTAAACACTATTATTATGCATGAAGAAGCTGAAGCTAGAAAGTGTTTTTACTGTTTGCTAGTCACAATATTTAGGGACAGAAAGATGCTACTAACTTTTTAAAAACATTTGCACATGTAATGACAGTACTATGCTAATGTATATTTATTTATTTGTGGAGGTAGCCAATACATTTGGAAAAGATGGAAGCGTGGGGAGAAAAAGAACCAGATTATTTTCCCCAGATGAAGAAAAGACAAAAGATTGGGACAGCTAAGACAGGCAGCCTCAGTTCTCTCCATAAAAGACTATAGAGAGTGACTGCAATAGGAGAGAGACACTTAGGTGAGATGAGGGGCGGGTGGGGAGGAATCTCACAGGAGGCCACAGGCGGTCCTGGGCCTCACTGAAATTGGTGTGAGAATCAGGGAAGAATGAGAAGAGGATCAGGCAGGTGGGCTTCCCCAGGGAGACCCAAGTAAGATTAGACCAATAATAGAGACAAGGCAGAGGGTAGAAGGAAAGCTGGAGGCACGCTAGCCACCTGGGAAAGGGACCACAGAAGGGAAGAGACACTAATGAATGTGATTTATGTGAGTTCATGTTCATGAGGCTGTATAAATGCAAGTTGTTATTGCTTGAGGAGTCTTCATTCACCAGAAAGAGTTACATAAGACAGACCTAGGAATAAGATATTCTGTGCAAATTAACCAAGGTTGCTATTCTGTGGCTAAGAACATCCTACTTCTGTATCCCATTACCTAGTCTGAGGTGGTCACAGAATAGATTAATGATACTTTTCAGAGGAAGAGAGAGAAAAATCTTTACAGTATACACTGACAGAGTCAAAAGTGATACAGAGGTTTTTAAGAAACAAGGAACCACTTCCTCCTCCTCCTCCTCCTGAGAAGAAGTGGTGGGGAAAGAGGTGTGCAACAGGAGTTATTAAAGGGAGCATCTAATTAGAGGGGAGCCTCCAGAAGAGGCAGGTCTTGGTGCAAGTGATCATAGCAGACATCACAATTGACTAAAATACAAAGTCAATGATTCTTGAATTGGGGACTACAGCATATTTTGAAGAATCTGAAAGATTTTATTGAAGAAAGCCAGTTATGTGCTGAAATCCTTCCAAACATTATCTAATTCTTTATAAGAGAATTCCAAAGGTCCTTCTGGAAAAACAAATTTTAAAACTACAAATAAAAACTAAACATGAATATGAATAATTTTATTGTACCTTATAAAGGAAAGAGGACAGATAGAACACACAGGAAATATGAAGGGAGAATGGGGGTAGGGCAAAAAGGCTTAAGTAGAGTGGTGGGTAGAGTATGGGGAGATATAACTAATATTAAATAAAACATTTTAAAAATCCATATGAAATCCTACTGCTGTAGAAGGTTCCTAAAATCTATACATATAAATACACAGAAAAGAGTTTAAGGGGTATCCTTATAATTGGAGGGAAAATGCCTTTCTCAGACACCATAGGATATTAAATAAAACACCCAATGCCAGAAATGGGCTACCTCCTTTAGAGTTGTTGGTCAGTGAGGTTCTATAAACACTCAAACATTACAAGCTATTGCCATTGCTTTAGTTTCCCTACTGAATTTGACAGTAAGACCCAGTTGCTAAAGACACCACATACTTGAAACATATAACATGGGGAAATCAATCTGATTCATATGGAAGCATCATCCCTACTACATAACTTTTGTAATGATGGAAAATTGTTCACATGTTTGCGAAAGAGATAATCCATCACCAGCTGTGAATTCTGTGACCGGCTGGACAAGATATGCCTACTGGTGCAATATTGGCATGAAAATTATCCAAGTAACCAACTACTTTATCACTGCATTTAATCCACATTCCACAAAGTGGAACTCATTTCTGGCACTGTGAGGCCACAAACAGAGACTAGGGAGGTTATAGGACCTATAAGGGAGTGTAGTATTTAACTGACTCCTAATGAGTTATTGTTATCTGTAGATTAATGCAACTGTCGACCCTCATCAGAAAGTTTCTTTTAGCACTAGATATTGATTAACACAGAGACACATAATTGGCTTATGTGCAAAGAACAAAAGATCTTATAATGCTTAGCTGTAAATTGGACATCCGTATTACATTCCTTATTCCAAAAGTTTAAGAATCATCAAGGAAGAGTGAAAGAGCCAGAGATGGTTGGAGAGCTCAGCCATTTGTGATGGTGTCACCTCTGGTAGATAGTCCTGGGGTGAATAAGGAAGCAGGAAGAGAAAGCCATGAAGATCAAACAAATAAGTAGCACTCCCCCATGGCCTCTACATCAATTTCTGTCTCTGGGTTCTTGTCCTTGCTTCCCTCAGTGATGCAGTTACCTAAAAGTATGAGCAAAATAAACCCTAGCCTCCCTAAATTGCTTGTGTTCTAGTGTTTTGTCAAAATAATAGAAACTCTAATTAAGATGTAAATTCATATCAACTAATGGAGTATTTCTGGCACAGACATGACCATGTGCTTTTGATGGGGTTATGGAAGTACTTTGGAAGTTTGGGTTAGAAAAGCCATTGATAGTTCGGGAACTTAGTGAACTATTCTGATAACTTGGGCAATAATGGTGAGAGCAACACAGACAATAAAGGCCTTGATTGTAAAGCTTCAGAAAGAAGAAAAGATTCTACTTGAGCCATTTGTGTGCTACTTTGTGTTAAGAAATTATAATGTCTCATTAGATTATGCTGAATGGTCTGGTATGATCAACAAGAGATCAGCATCACTGGAGTAAAATCTTTTCTTTACTGAGATCATGAATGCTGGTCATCTGGAGAGGAGAATTAAACATCACTGAAGCAGAATTTTCTGGAATGTGTTTTCTTGGGGGTGGGCATCAACACACAAAGACTATGGCTCAGAGGCTGTCACCTCTATACCTCATGATGGCAGCCCAACTTGGTAAGTCTTCCAGGTGGTACTGGATTTGAAGATGTCCAAAGGAAAGAAGTCAATGGGAAGAAGATGGCACCACCCTTCACCATTGTAAAATAAATAAATAAATAAATAAATAAATAAATAAAAACAAGAGGTCAAAGATGGTTAATCCTTTGTTTGAGAAAAGGCCCATGGACTTCGGCATTGTGCCGAACATCGAGCCCAAAAAAGATATCACATGCTTCTTCAAATGCCCCCACTACATCAGGCTGCAGCAGCAAAGGGCCATCCTCTATAAGCAGCTCGAAGTATCTCCTGCCATTAACTAGTCCAGCCAGGAAATGGAAGGCTCAGCTGGCGGTGATTGCCCATGACATAGACCCCATTGACCTGGTGGTGCTTCTACCTGCCCTGTGTTGAAAGATTGAGGTCCCCTACTGCATCATCAAGGGAAAGACCAGGCTGGGGAGGCTGATAAAGACATGCACCACTTTTACCGTCACACAGGCTAACTTTAAAGACAAGGGTGCTCTGACTCAGTTGTTGGAAGCTATTAAAACCAGTTACAACCACACATATGATGACACCCACTGTTGTTGGAGAGGCAATGTCCTGAATCCTAAATCTTTGGCTAACATTGCTAAGCCGGAAAAGGCAAAGGCTAAAGAACTCACCACTAAATTGGGTTAAATGTATACTACTAAGTTTCTGTATGTAAATATAATTACAAAATTATCTTCCAAAAATGTTTGAATTTAAAGATAAGAATTTTAAAGCTTATATTGTGATATAAATATGCCATCTTGGGGACAAGTGAAACAGGAAATAATATAGTTGAATAGCTTTGTATTCTTGTCAAATAAACAAGAGCTCAATTGTGCTGAAAAGTCTATGGTCAACATGACATAAACTAGAGTCATCTGAGAGGAAGAAACCTCAATTGTGAGAATGCCTCCACAGTGTTAGTTGTCTTTCTCTGTATTCCCGCCTTCACCTTGTCCTCCCATCCTCCTACTCTTTCATCTTTTTATTCTAGTTTGCCTTTTATCATTTTATAACACTATGTTCTAGTTCCTCTTCCTTAGAATATTCCCTCATCCCCCCTCCCTTTTCAGCTATCTAACTTCTATGGTTATCCAGATTGAAATGCACATATATAAAGCTTAAAAGGTAGCATCAACACAGAAGAGAAAGCACACAATACTTGGGGAGTGGGGCTCTTGGTTATCTCACTTAGGAAAATTGTCTAAGGCTCCATCTATTTACCTGAAATTTTCATAATTTCATTTTTCTTAACTGCTGAATAATACTCTATTGTATAAAAGTGTCATGTTATTGTTATTCATTTATTCATCTGCTGATGGACATATAGTCTGTTTCCAATCCCTGGCTATTATGAATGGAGTAGTGATGATCATAAGCAAGTATCTTTGTAGTAGAATGTAGAGTCCTTTGGGTATATGCCCAAGAGATATAAAATCTTACTACTGTATAAGCTTCCTAAAATATATGAAAGGAATTTAAATGCATCTAACATATAATGAGGGAGACAATGCCCCATCTAGACATCTTATAGCATCAACTAATGCCTCCAGTGACAAGATTGTTACATATTTAGTGAGTCATTTGTCAAGCAGGTCCCATAGAACCCCCCAAACATCAAAAGTTATTGTCTATTGTCGAGGCTATTAGTGAAACCCCCACAAGCTGATGGTAAGATGATATTGCTGAAGACACTGCATATTTGTGTCCTAGACATAGAGAAATAAAGCTGATACTCAACCGGAAGCTTCAGCACTACTGACTAGTGTCCATAGTGCTGTATTGTGCTATACATGCTACCAGAGGGCAAAAAAGAAATCTTTGATCTCAGCCAGCTCTAAACCATGTGAGCAGCAAGAGTTACTTGCCTGCAAGATATGCCTAGTTCCCAACAGTGACACCAGTGTTTTGAATGTAACCAATCATCTTTTAAACAATTGATTTGAGGCCCATTCCATTAGATGAAACCCATATCAGACACTGAAAAAGTGGCCAAGAACCTGACACTAGACAGGTGGTGGGCTATAAGGGAAAACCTACTACTATTTTTCAGCTAAAGAAATATAGAAATAAAGTGATCCTAATGATATATTGTTGTACCCATAGATCAGTGCATTGCCCAATCTTTAGCAGAGAAGCTTCTTTAGTAGATGCTAATTAACACAAAGACCCAACTGGAAAATATGCAGAGAATGAGAGACTTTGGCGCACCAAACCCAAAATGGAATGTCTTTATAAAAAGCCTGCCCTTGAAGGCTCAATGATGTACACAGAAGAGGATGTAGAAAGATTATAAAAGCTAGATGTGGTGGATGACTCCAAGAAAACAGCATCTTCAAGACAAGGGCACATATGATCTCATACAGTCTGTGGCAGCATTTACAAACCTGTGCTTGTTCAAACCAGACAAAATCCAAACACAGATCATGGGGTTCCCAATGGAGGAGTGAGAGAGAAGGGTGAAGGAGCTGAAAGGGTTTGCAACCCCACAGGGAAAGCAATAATACCAACCAACCAGAGCTCCCAGGGTCTAAACCACCAGCCTGGGAGCACATAGGGCGGAGACCCATGGCTCCAGCTGTATATGTAGGGGAGGATGGCCTTGTCAGGCATAAGTGGGAGAGGAGATCATTGGTCCCATGAAGGCTGGACACCCAGTGTTGGGAAATTCAAGGGTGGGGAGGTGGGAATGGGGTGTGGGTGGGGGCACATCCTCAGAGAAGCAGGAGGAGGGGGGATAGGATAGTGGGTTCCAAGGCAGGGGGGAGGCAGGGGGGTGAAGATAAGATAAGAGGATAACATCTGAAATGTAAATAAAATGTCCAATAAAAAAAAAGAAATAGAAAAAAAAGGAAGGGAAAATGGGCACATAATACTTTCCTTAGCTATGAAGGTATATGCAATTGATACTGTTGAGAAAGGGAAAAACCATTTTACTCAAAGGACTGTCACTGGATCTATTCTTCACACTCTGGGGCAAGCCTCATGTCCAGAGGAATTGGCCAAGACAAAACAGAATCCATATTTTGTGTACTTTTTTGTTTGGTTGAGTGTTTTTGTTTTGTTTTGTTTTGTCTTATTTTTTGATTTTTATATTTTACTTTTTCGTTTGAGAGAGAGAGAACATGGATTTTTGCAAAGGGTGGAAAGTATATGAGAGCTGGGAAGAGGGAAAACATAATCAAAACATTTTTTATGACTAAAATTTTTTTAAAGAAAATATGTTAATTGTAAAAAAGGAAGGAGGGGGGAAAATACCTCCATAAGATCAAGATGTTAACAAGCCTGTCAGACATTTTCTTAACCAGTGATTTATATAGGAGTGTGTAGATCACTATGATCAGTGCCATCCTTAGCCAAATGCTCCTGGGGTATATAAGAAAGAAGGCTGAGTAAGATATTCAAAGTAAGCCAATAAGCAATATACCCCTGTGGTCTCTGTGTCACTTCCTGCCTCCAGGTTCCTGCCTGGCTTCAGCTCCTGCCCTGACTCTCCTGAGTGACACACTTTTACCTAGAAATATAAGCAAAATAAACTCTTCCCTCTCTGAGTTGCTTATGGTCATAGTGTTTTATTATAACAGCATGAAAACCTAACTAAGAGAGACTATAACCAGAAATTAGCATGAGTCCTCAAGTGAGGGATCACAATACACTGATAATCAGAAACATTTTGTTTGTTTGTTTGTTTGTTTGTTTTTCGAGACAGGGTTTCTCTGTGTAGCCCTGGCTGTCCTGGAACTCACTCTGTAGACCAGACTGGCCTCAAACTCAAAAATCAGCCTGCCTCTGCCTCCCAAGTGCTAAGATTAAAGGCATGCACCACCACTGCCCGGCTAACCAGGAACATTTTATAGGCACAGCACTTTCTCACTACTTCATCTTTCTATATGAGCTGTACCTTAAATACAAATAGTAACAAAGTAAATTAATTATTTTTTCCTGAAGAGGATGGGCATTCCACAGGGAGACCAACAGTGTCAACTAACCTGAACCTTCAGCGGCTCTCAGAGACTGAACCTTTAACCAAAGAACATTCACTGACTGGACCTAGGCCCCCAGTACATATGTAGCAGAAGTGTAGCTTGGTCTTCATGTGGATTCCCCCAACAACTAACTGTAACATTGAAAAATATGACAACTCTCCCTCAACAGCCACTAACTGCCAATCATCCCTCAGAAAAGGATAGAGCTTCATGGACCCCTCCTCTTCCTGAAAACTTCACAGCCCTAGTCTTACAGATAACCACAGCTGTTGTAAGTCATGAGGACAACAGCTATGTCATATACCCAGAAGATGTCTATTTGCAGCACATCTCCCCATCCTCTGGTTCGTACATTCTTTCCACCTCTCCTTCAATATTTCCCGAGTCTTACGAGATGCAATGTAGCTATGAAAGCACTCTCTCATCTGCATTAACCACTGTCTGATGCACTGTCTGAGAAGCTTTTCTGGTGAAAGCTGGGCACAGCCTATGGGATAGACATGAGCATTTAGAAGGTAGTGTGACAATGGAATCATTTAGCAAAAGAATAGTAGAGTCCCTTCTAGTATATATGATGTCCCCAGCCACAAGCTCCTGACCAGGTTTTCAGAATGAGGTATAACTTCTCTTCTGTGGAGTAGAATCAGAAAGCAGTTGGTTAGCACCATAATATTTATGCCACTATTATACCAAAGCATACAACTTGCCTGGCAGGTAGTTATTATAGCTCGCAGGATCCACAGCTGAGTAAGGTCGAGGGCTTTCCTCTGCTAGCAACTTGCACGGCACCTTCTGACACTGTGAAGGCTAGACAGTAGAGAGGAAAACACTTCCAGTTCACCTACATTCATTTTGATTTTTCTGTGCTCTGTTACCATCTTGTGGGTAACCAAGAGTGATGAGACTATTCTGTATTCATCTGAGGCTCTGCACCCTTACTGGCTGATGATGCACAGGGAGATAACAGACCTGATGCTAAGATGTTTATCTAATAACTCACGGCTCTTGGGGAGCATTATCTATGCATAGAGGTTACTTCTGTTCAAATCATTTTTTGTAAAAATGGTTTATGATTTTTAATAAGTTTACCTCTCTTTTATTTCCTCCTCTTCCTTCTTAAGCTTCCATTTGGAGTATGTTCACCATCTCCCTCCTGTATGCCCTCTTTCTCCCATCTCTCCCTCAAACTGTTGCTTTTTATCATTCTGTCCATTACTATCTCTCAATGTTACACACATTATTCTAAAAATCCATGTCTACGATCCTCAAATGAGAAAGAACATGTAGTGTCTGCCTTACAATATCTTAGTAAGCATAGTATTTTAACATCCACCCATTTTACTGAAAAGTTCATATTCATTAAATTTTCTATTCAATGAAATCATCAAAATCTCATTCATCTTTATGCCTGAGTAAATTATATATATGAAATATCATTATCCACCGATGTACAATCAGGCTGGTTGATTTCCTTGCCACTGTGAATGGACACATATGAAAATGAAACTGTGGGTATGCCTTTGGGCTGGGGCAGACACAGAGTTGGGTCTGCTCCTGTCCTGTGGAGATACTGACTCCAAAGTCATCCTAGAGGAGCCACTGCACTCAGAGCAGCCAACACAGAATTGCTCTGCTCCTGAGGAGATACTGACTCCTGAGTCATCCTAAAGGAGCCACTGCACTCAGAGCAGCCGAGGAGACACTGCACTCAGAGCAGCAGACACCAAGGAGATTAGGATCATAAGACTACAGAGACATCTGGACTCTGAGGAGCTCTGCAACAAGCAAGATAACTGGAAATACAGACTCCAGTCTCACACAGTGAGGGCAGGTAACACTAGAGTTAACCAGATGGCGAAAGGCAAGCGCAAGAACATAAGCAACAGAAACCAAAGTTTCTTGCCATCATCAGTACCCAGTTCTCCCAACATAGCAAGCCCTGAACACCCCATCACACCTGAAAAGCAGGATTTAGAATTAAAATCACTTCTCATGATGATGATAGAGGATTATAAGAAGGAATTAAGTAACTCCCTTAAAGAAATACAGGAGAGTACAAGTAAACAGATAGAAGCCCTTAAAGAGGAATCACAGAAATCCCTTAAAGGAATGCAAGAAAACACAAAGAAGGAATTAAACAAAAAGATTCAGGATCTGAAAATGGAAATAGAAACAATAAAGAAAGCTCAAAGGGAGACAACTATGGATATAGAAAACCTAAGAAAGAGATCAGGAGTCATAGACACAAGCATCACCAACCGAATACAAGAGATAGAAGAGAGAATCTCAAATGCAGAGGGTACGGTGGAAAATATTGACACAGTTGTCAAAGAAAATGCAAAATGCAAAAAACTCCTAACTCAAAACATCCAGGAAATCCAGGACACAATGAGAAGACCAAACCTAAGGATAATAGGTATAGATGAGAATGAAGATTCCCAACTTAAAGGGCCAGTAAATATCTTCAACAAAATTATTGAGGAAAACTTCCCTAACCTAAAGAACAAGATACCCATAAACATACAAGAAGCCTACAGAACACCAAATAGAATAGACCAGAAAAGAAATACCTCCCGTCACATAATAATCAAAACATCAGATGCACAAAACAAAGAAAAAATACCAAAAGCAGTAAGGGAAAAAGGTCAAGTAACATATAAAGGCAGACCTATAAGAATTACATCAGACTTCTCAACAGAGACCATAAAAGCCAGAAGAGCCTGGACTGACATCATACAGACCCTAAGAGAACACAATTGCCAGCCCAGATTACTATACCCAGCAAAACTCTCAATCACTATAGATGGTGAAACCAAGATATTCCATGACAACACCAAATTTGTACAATATCTTCCCACAAACCCAGCACTTCAAAGGATAATTGATGGAAAACGCCAACACAAGGAGGGAAACTACAACCTAGAAAAAGCAAGGAAGTAATCTTCCAACAACCCCAAAAGAAGATAACTATACAAATAGAACTTTACCTCTAATAACAAAAATAACAGGAAGCCACAATCATTTTTCCTTAATATCTCTTAACATCAATAGTCTCAATTCCCCCAATAAAAAGACACAGACTATGAGACTGGATACACAAACAAGACCCAGAATTTTGCTGCATACAAGAAATGCACCTCAGTGACAAAGACAGACAC
Source organism: Grammomys surdaster (assembly GCF_004785775.1). Lineage (NCBI taxonomy): Eukaryota > Metazoa > Chordata > Mammalia > Rodentia > Muridae > Grammomys > Grammomys surdaster. Next base: position 9,062,062 of record NW_021604576.1, on the reverse strand, counting down.
TACCTCAGAATAAAAAGGTGGAAAACAATTTTCCAAGCCAATGGTCCCAAGAAACAAGCTGGAGTAGCCATTCTAATATCAAATAAAATCGACTTTCATCCAAAATTAATCAAAAAAGATAAGGAAGGACACTTCATACTCATCAAAGGAAAAATCTATAAGGTGAATTCTCAATTCTGAACATCTATGCTCCAAATGCAAGGGCACCTACATACATAAAAGAAACTTTACTAAAGATCAAAACACACATTACACCTCACACAATAATAGTGGGGGATTTCAACACCCCACTCTCAGCAATGGACAGATCATGGAAACAGAAACTAAACCGAGACACTCTGACATTAACAGAAGTTATGAACCAAATGGACTTAACAGACATCTATAGAACATTTCATCCTAAATCAAAAGAATATACCTTTTTCTCAGCACCTCATGGTACCTTCTCCAAAATAGACCACATAATTGGTCACAAAACAGGCCTCTACAGATACAAAAAGATTGAAATAATCCCTTGCATCTTATTAAATCACCACTGACAAAGACTGGTCTTTAATAATGACAAAACCAATGGAAAACCCACATGCACATGGAAACTGAACAACTCTCTACTCAATGATGACTTGGTCAAGGAAGAAATAAAGAAAGAAATTAATGACTTTTTAGAATTCAATGAAAATGCGGACACATCATACCAAAACTTGTGAGACTCCATGAAGGCAGTGCTAAGAGGAAAGCTCATAGCTCTAAGTGCCTACAAAAAGAAACTGGAAAGAGCACACACTAACAAGTTGACTGCACAACTAAAAGCTCTAGAACAAACAGAAGTAAATACACCTAAGAGGAGTAGAAGGCAGGAAACAGTCAAACTCAGGGCTGAAATCAACCAAATAGAAACAGAAAGAACAATACAAAATATCAATAAAACCAGGAGCTGGTTCTTTGAGAAAATCAACAAGATAGATAAACCCTTAGCCAGATTAACCAGAGAGCACAGAGACAGTATCCAAATTAATAAAATCAGAACTGAAAAAGGAGACATAACAACAGAAATGGAAGAAATTAAAAAAATCATCAGATCCTAATACAAAGGCCTATACTCAACAAAACTGAAAAACCTGGATGAAATGTACAATTTCCTAGACAGATACCAGGTCCCAAAGTTAAACCAGGATCAGATAAACCATCTAAATAGTCCCATAACCCCTAGGAAAATAGCAGCAGTCATTAAAAGTCTCCCCACTAAAAAAAGCCCAGGACCAGATGGTTTTAGTGCTGAATTTTATCAGACCTTCAAGAAAGACCTAATACCAATTCTCTTCAAACTATTCCACAAAATAGAAACAAAAGGAACACTACCCAATTCATTCTATGAAGCTACAATTACACTCATACCCAAACCCCACAAAGACCCAACAAAGAAAGAGAACTTCAGACCAATCTCCCTTATGAACATTGATGCAAAAATACTCAATAAAATTCTAGCAAACCGAATCCAAGAACACATCAAAACAATCATCCATCATGATCAAGTAGGTTTTATCCCAGGAATGAAGGGATGGTTCAATATTCGGAAATCCATCAATGTAATCCACTATATAAACAAACTCAAAGAAAAAAACCACATGATCATCTCACTAGATGCTGAGAAAGCATTTGACAAAATTCAACATCCCTTCATGATAAAAATCTTAGAAAGATCAGGAATTCAAGGCCCATACCTAAACATAGTAAAAGCAATTTATAGCAAACCAGTAGCCAACATCAAGCTAAATGGAGAGAAACTTGAAGCAATCCCACTAAGATCAGGGACTAGCTAGACAAGGCTGCCCACTCTCTCCCTACCTATTCAATATAGTACTGGAAGTCCTAGCCAGAGCAATTAGACAACAAAAAGAAGTCAAAGGGATACAAATAGGAAAGGAAGAAGTCAAAATATCACTATTTGCAGATGATATGATTCATTCTTATCTCCTTGTACAAAGTTCAAGTCTAAGTGGATAAAGGACCTCCAGATAAAACCAGATACACTGAAACTAATGGAAGAGAAGGTGGGGAAGAGCCTCGAATACTTGGGCACAGGGGAAAAGTTCCTGAACAGAACTCCAATGGCATATGCTCTAAGATCAAGAATTGACAAATGGGACTTCATAAAATTGCAAAGTTTCTGTAAGGCAAAGGACACTGTCAATAGGATAAAACGACAGCCTACAAATTGGGAAAAGATCTTTACCAATCCTACATCTGATAGAGGGCTAATATCCAATATATACAAAGAACTCAAGAAATTATACTCCAGACAACCAAATAACCCTATTAAAAAATAGGGTATAGAGCTTAACAAAGAATTTTCAACGGAAGAAACTCGAATGGCCGAGAAACACCTAAAGAAATGTTCAGTGTCCTTAGTCATCAGGGAAATGCAAATCAAAACAACTCTGAGATTCCATCTTACACCAGTCAGAATGGCTAAGATTAAAAATTCAG